>NC_057812.1:634619250-634829338 GCF_018294505.1 Triticum aestivum | reverse complement strand
CATGAATATTTTTAAATTTCATAGGCACTTTTTGAATTCATGAGGACACTCAATCTCGATCCCCCTCCACCGCCGCCGACACCCCGCACCCTCCCCCACTTTTTGACTATATTTTTAAATAACAAATTTCATGATATTTTCAAATAACAAATTTGATGATATTTAAAAAAATTGATGATATTTGATGATATCTTCTGTTCTAGTCCTCATGAAAATAACAAATTTGATAAAAAACAAATTATTAGATGCAACAAGAAATAATGAAAAAAAGAAGTTACTAATGGCGCACCAGAGGAGGGTGCGCCATTGCTATCAGAAAAAAAAGTTACTAATGGCGCACCAGAGGGGGGTGCGCCATTGCTATCAGAAAAAAAACTACTAATGGCGCACGAGAGGAGGGTGCGCCATTACTAACATTCCCCCCTCTAGCTGGATACCCCTTCGCCCGATCCCCCCTTCCCTCTCCCTCGCCAGATCCCCCTTCCCTCCTCCGCCACACCCGCTCCGACGACCCCCGCGCCCGCTCCACACCCGCTCCGGCTCCCCCGCGCTCGTTCCGACGACCCCCGCGCCCGCTCCACACCCTAGCACCTCCCCACTTCCCCTCCCCTCGCGCTGCTTCACCCGACTAGGTCGTCCCCGTCACCGCATCGTCCCGCGACCACCGTCGTCCCTGCACCCCACCAAGGAGTCCAGGAGCTCTACAGTGTCATTCTACGTCATCTACGGCCAGCCGTTCGAGCTCGACGACTCTGCATCATGCGGATCGAGGTCTTCTTCCACCTCCGGCCACCGCGGCCTCATCGTCGATCCGCGTCACCTTGTCAACCCCGGCCCCGCACGAGCTCGCCATCATCTTCCTCTCGGTGAGCTGCACCGGTTCCCCTCCCCCCTTTGATTTCGTCTTCCTCTCTGTCAGTGTAGCTAGCTGTTATCCAAGTTGCCACAGGGCCGGCCTTGTTTGTTTAGGAGCAGATTTATACTTCTTCTGGAAAAGAAACCTGGACAAAAATGATCTATGCTTAATAGCAAAATTATATATGGCAGTTGGTTAAAACTCAATTTCATGACACATTCCAAGAGATTTGTTTGCTTTTGTGTGAAACATACTAGTATGTAACTATGTGCTCATGTTAATTGCTTAGTTTATGAAAGGGTAATTATGTAACAACGTAACTGTGGCACACATAGGTAAATAGGAAATAGCATCACACTTGAGCTAGTAAAATTTGAGAAAACTCCTAGGACATCAATGACACAGAACCACAACTGCAGCAAGCAAAGACATATCTGGTGCCTCATAACAGCTAGCAACTCATATCTGTCTTTATTATTCTGCAAATTCAGTTTATACATTCCTTTGTTTCCAGACAAATGATTTCAAGCGATGATGATCCCAATGGCATATTATTAGTGGCTATTTGGCTATCAGAAAAGCAAGAGACACTAAGAACGATCTGCATATTGTTTGCTGAGTTTTGGAGAACATACTGTATTCACTCTAAGAAATAATTATGGAAACATCACTCATTTTTTTCATGGCCTGGCAAGCATGTAGGAGTTCTCACTTGTTTTAAAAAAACCGCATATAGCTCTCATTTAATCCAGTAGCTCCATGGAACTGTTAGGCATTTGTTCGTTATTGGTTGCAATTTTTTGGTCTGTGAGTGGACATAACAATACACTGCGCTGTCCATGTAGTGAGATGAAGATGTTTGGTCAGAGAACAAGGCTATAGTGATCAATGCACATGACACATGTATCATGTATCAGTAGAGTAATTTGTATAGTCACACCAACTGCTTCACTAAATGAACACATGCTTTGCTTGTGTGTTCCTGCTGCTTGACTAATTGAACACCTGCTGTTGCTACTGTGGGACAATGTTCCTTCTTTTCTTCCTGATGTTGCTATTTCCATTGAAGTACTCACATGTGTTCTAGATGAGCTGCTGCTAGTTAGTTCCCCTTAGACTACATTGTAGATTGCATAGCATAACTCCAGAATTTTGTCATTGCACACCTGCTGCTAGTTAGTTCTGTAGATACTTAAAACACATATCACTTGTCAGGTTTCGTTCGGTATATTAAATCCTATGAAATTATCAAAGTGGGTTGTACTATGTTGGACAGAATTTTACGTTTGGACTTGGGTGAATGTAACCAGACTTATACTCTCAGATTTTTTCATAGTTGATGGTGTGAGGACTTATAATGTGATAAAATATATATGGTGTGAGGACTTATAATTTTTGTTGGGTGACCTATTAGATCTGGAATGGAAGCTCACATAAGTTGAGCTGATTTTTGTCCATATGCAAGCAGAGGACCATATGGTCTGTGGCCTTTTCATCCATATGAAAGTAGAGGCACATTGTGGTGCTGAATTTTCTGCTCTGTTTGTTGCTCAAAGAAATTTAGCAAAAAAATGGGGTCTTGGGAGACGCCGCTGCTGCTTGAGGCCCTTGAGAGGCCCTTCGTGTCGTGATGATTTTGCAGGTACCCCGAGAGGCCCTTGAGTTTGCCGGAATGTCGATTAACTTCCGTTCCGGCAAATTTGGGTACTCCATATGTCCTATTTTCAGCAAAGGTCATGCTGAAATTTTCCGTGAATTTTAGCATGACTTTGCTAAAAATCGGACATATGAGGTACTTGCTACTAATGCATGGGCCAGGGTATCTTAGTACTTAATTAAGTAGGATCAACTGCCCCTTTATTCTTGCTGCATTAAACCATAGGTGGCAATAGAGCCAAGTGATTAGGCCCAACTTAGAAATTCTCCTCAGCATAGATAAACCCTAGATGATAAACCCAACATAGGTGGCAATAGAGCCAACTGATTAGTGCCAAGTGATTAGGCCCAACCTAGGGTGCCTCGGCATCGATAAACCCTAAATGATGAAAACTTAGCATTTAGGGTGCCTCGGCGTCGACAAACCCTAAATGATGAAACCTTGGCTTTTAGGGTGCCTCGGTGTCGATGAGAACCTAAATGATGTACGCTTAGGCTTTTAGGGTGCCTCGGCGTCGACAAACCCTAAATGATAAAAGCTTAGCTTTTAGGATGCCTCGGTGTCGACAAACCCTAAATGATGAGACCATGATCTTGTTCCTTGACAATAACCAACTTTTTGACCAAACTTTTTTCCTATTTAGAGCGAAACATGGCCCACAACGATGAGGCCGGCGGTTCGGGCGGCAAGCAATTCTGGGAGCTGTCCCAGGAGTTGGAGGAAGAATCTCACCGCTATGAGGACGCCGCGGAAGACACCGATCCTGACTACACAACCCCTAGTGGCGTCGGGGATGAAACCACTGATGATGGTGCCGCGGATGCCACCACTGATGATGGCGGCGCACGCACAGATGGCAGCCAACCGAAGAGGCAACGGAAGGACCAGCGCCCGAACATGCTCGGCACCGTCAGGGAGGAATTTACTGAAGTGAACTCCGACGGGCATCCAACGGCGCCCAAACACGTAGTCAAGGGGTACTCGATTCAGCTCGTGTGCATTCTCCGGAGCACCGCCTCGATCAACACCGAGAACCTAAGGCATAAGGACCGAGGGAATTTGCGTAGCCTCCTCTTCACGAAGCTGCACGAACGATACAAGTTCCCCGCTGAGTTCGCAAACACATGCCTCTCGGGTAATAAAGTGAACGGTGCCGCCCTCAAGATGATGAGCACGGCCCTGTCTACTTGGAAAAGCACGGTGAAGGCAATGATTGACAAAGGTGATAGTTATGAGAAGATCAAGGCAAAGTATCCTTTGATGAGTGAAGATGACTACAAGGAGTTCAAGATCAAGTGCGAGAGCCCCGCAACCTCCGAATCAAGTCAATGGGGGAAAGAAATGCGGCAGTTGAACATAGGGGTCCACCAACTTGGTCCCGGCGGTTACAGACTGGCAGAGCCTGTATGGGACAAGGAGGACGTGGAGCGTGCCGAGCAAGGCCTACCGCCCCACTTCGAGAAATACAGTGACAAGCAGACCAGGAACTTTCTCAGGGCCCGGTACAAGGAGGACCCGGTAACAAAGGAGCTTACCACAGATCTGAAGACCAAGGAGCCTGAGCTTGTTCTGGTAAGGAATACACCCCCGCGTAATTAGCTCCATATGGTTGCATTCTAATTAATCCCCAATATTTCTAAATGGTTCACATTCCTTCCACAGGACAAAGAAAGCAGTAGCGCGGGGTCATCTCAGAGCTCCCCTTTCAACACCCCTTTGAATAGGGCATTGAACGTAATAAAAAACAGGGATAAGCTCAATAAGCCGACGTCAGCTAGTCGTGTGGCCGGCAAAGGCTTGTCCACAAAATGGTCATCATACTATGGCGCTGGTGGGCAAAAGGAGAAAAAGACCAGCTCGAAAAGCCAGTCGTGCGAGGTTGAAGCACTCAAGGCGCAAGTGGCGCGGATTCCAGAGATGGTCCAAGAGCAAGTGCAACAACAACTGGGATCGATGCTTACCGGCATTATGCCTACCTTGATTCATGGGATAACGACGTGGATTGCGGGTGGCCAACAGGGGCCGCCCCTGATTCCCAGCTTCACGGCCAGCAACTCACACAACACGCAGGCGGCGCCATTGGTGTCTCCGGCGGCGGCGGTATTGGTGTCTACGGCGGCAGCGCCATTGGTGTCTCCGGCGGTGGCGGTATTGGTGTCTCCGACGCCGGCATTGGAGCTTAATGCACCCGGGTGTACGCCGGCCGGCACCTCGCCAGCAAGCGGCCCCTCCGTCAGTTGCACGCCCGCCGTTGGCGGTGCCTCGACATTAGCCGAGCTCGACGGCATCACGGTGGCTAAGCCTCTCGACCGAGGACTTCATCTCCTTGCCTTTGACTGGGCATCCCTGATGCCCTACATGTTTTCGCAAGGTGCCGCCAACATTCCTTGCACTCTCCTCCACTTCGTGGGCGGCGAGTTGGTCGATGTCACCAAAGGCAGAATCGTTCAACCAGGCAACCCCGTGTTCCACGGTAATCTGATGCCACCCACAATGTATAGGGTTGAAGTGGTTCGGGTGCTGCCAGGCTGCGACGAGCTGTTACCTCCGATTCGACCCGCTGGGGCCGACGAAGAAGATGAGATGACCCTCAGCGCCTGCGTAAGCTGGCCCCTGCTTTGGCCGAAGAGCCAGATTCGTTTGGGGGCGGGGGACACCACCCCACAGACAAGACCGCCAGTCATGCCAGTGCCAAGCCATGGCAATAACGCCGCAACGCTACCGGACATGCCGGACATCCCTATGGCACAGGATCCGGACATGCATATGGCACAGGATCCGGACGACGACGACAATGACGATGGTACATTTGCCAATGTCGATAAGTACTTTGCCGAACATGGGTACGGTGACGAGTTCTGCGGGCCTCCTTCTCAAGAACCCAAACAAGACAACCGCGATCTAGCTGGTACGGCGGAGAAACCCAATTGCAACAGGCATCGTCTGGCGTTCAGTTCTCAGGAGACACCTCCAGCTGCCGCCTTCACCGAGCCTCAGATAGTGGGGGTGCCAAATATTATCAGCCCCAACACGCTCAAGAAGGCGGTCTGTGAGCAGAACTCGGTCCCATTATAGCATATCAAGAAGAAGGGCCGGAAACGGCCGACTAAAAAGGCCGCCGGTGCGAGCCAGCCGGCACCGAGTATGATCCGTGCTCAGGACGGGCCACCTTCACCTAAGGATATCTCGAGGAGGGTGCATGTGGCGGGTAGGGCGATGCTACCGACAAATATGCTCAGGGCTGCAACCGGTGCTATGCGGAGTCTGCACGACAGTGTTCCTTCTTTGGAGAAGCGGCGTCTCAGAGAGAATGATGTGGCATACCCGGTTTTCATGGCCAAGGTGCCAGAGGGCAAGGGCTTTGTGGATGGCGCCATCGGGGGTACGATCGTCTTGAGGTTTGATGACATCTTTGCTCTGTTCAAACTTCATCCGCTGCACTACACCTTCGTTCGGCTGTTTTCACTGAGTATGGAGATGCAGATCATTAGAGACAAGACCCCGGACATCGTGATCGTCGACCCCTTCTACATGCGTGCCAAGCTCTTGAGCAGTGCTGGGGACCGCCAAGTCGTGAGTTCGCACCTCGAAGACGTCATTCTGGCAAACCCAGATAAGGATAACTTCCTTGTGCCTTACTTTCCCGAGTAAGTCATCCCTTAACCGCCCCGTAACATATGATTTCTTAGATTTTGATCGTTCTTTTTTTCTAACATTCCGTGTTTTGTGCAGTGACACACATTGCACACTCATCCTCTTAAGCCCGAAATATTCCATGGACACGTATTTCGACCCGAACCGTAACTCCAAGATAGACTACACAAATATCAAGAAAGTTCTTGATGATGTTCTCTCTGGCTACGCCAAATCTGGAGGCACCTTCATCAGGGCAGTTCTTAAGTACGGCAAGCACGTGTTCGCCCACAATACGATGTTCTGCAGCGTCAAGCAGCCGCCTGGCGGTCAGAAGGATGCCTACTACGCCCTCCATCACATGCGGGCGATCGTAAGGGACCATCATCACCTTCTGCTACCAAATAATCTCAAAGATTGGGCCGCGAGCTTGTCGGCAATCCAGGACGCGGACATCAGACAAGAATTCTTTCGCATCCAGTCGGAGTTTGCGAACATCATCCATCAAGATGTCCTTCATACCTCGGGGCAGTTCTTCCTCAGATATCAACCGTCCAACATTGAGATAGACGGAATGCTACAAATGCAGGCTGACAACGCCCGCGATTTCATGACCATCACGACAGACGGCGGCTTCATCCACGCTCCTGTCCATGAGTCGAGTCGAAAGTAGTGATGTGTAGTTCTGAAACATTGATTGGCTCATGTTGTAATTAAACTTTAATGAATTGTATGTCTCTTTGGTTTGGACAGTCGTTCAACTTAGATGTAATCGATGCTATTTATTAGTAGGACCATGAATCGTGCTATTAATGTCTTGCTTTTCTCTTCCGATCCTTTTGTTGCATACTTATATATTGCTTATGTATGTATTGTCTGTTGTTTGGCTTGTGCATAGAGATGCCGTCGTATGTCGTGTACAAGGGTAAGGTTCCCGGAGTCTACGACGACTGGGAGGAGTGTCGGAGACAGGTTCACCGTTTCAGCGGTAACAGTTACAAAGGGTACACCACTAGGGCGGAGGCCGAATCTAGATACGCCCGCTATCTAGCGGGAGAGAGGAGGGAGCGTTGGAGGAACCGGATGAAGACCAGTTTGATCGCGATGATGCTCATCGTGATGACCGCAGCTCTCTTCTATGTGATGGTAGTTTAGATGATTGATATCGACTTGTAATGTGAAGACAAACTCGATACTCGCGGTCTCGAGACTTGTAATGTTTTATCTTTGTTCGGTCTTTTGAATTCGGAGACTAATATGATGAATTGTATTCGGAGACTAATCTTCTATTGTATTCGATGAATCTGCTGTTGCTGTGTGCTACTGTCTATATTCTGTCAAATAATATATTTTGTAACCTGTGCAAAAATCAGAAAAGTAAAAAAAACCAAATATTCATACTAATGGCACATCACCACAAGGTGCGCCATTAGTATGCCAAAGGATACTAATGGCGCATCAAGACAGAGTGTGCCATTAGTATGCCAAGTATACTAATGGCGCATCTATCCGCAGTGCGCCATTAGTGTGCCAAGGCACATGGTTAAATATGGCCCCTGGGAGGCACACTAATGGCGCATGGTGTTATATACTAATGGCCCACTGGATGGTGTGCCATTAGTATACCAGATACTAATGGCGCACCAATGGTGCACCATTAGTAAAAAATACTAGTGGCGTGATACTAATGGCGCACCAGTGATGCGCCATTAGTAGGCAAAACTGGTGCGCCATTAGTAGGCCTTTTCCTAGTAGTGAATTTCATAAGCACCCTTAAAAGCAACAAATTCTTCAATTTGTTGAACATCATAGTAATTATAAACACCCTTAGCATACGAAGATACGATTCCATTATCACTAAACTCACATTGGTAGGGAAGGTGTTTCTTAGGGTTTTCAGAACAACAAGTAACATCATATACTTCACATAAATTCCAAGCATAGCATTGCAAACGATGAATTTGATGCAGTAAAAGTTTCCCTTTTTGAGATAAGCGGTGTCGCACATAACAAGCATGTTCATATAAAGATTTACCCTCAACTAAGCTAGTTGGGCTTCAGCACGAGCACACAGGGATCGAAGATGATCCAAGTAAAAAGCTTCAGTAGTGTGATAGATTTTGAGTGGTTCTTCAACCATTGGTTTAGTAGGTACAACTAATTTTTTTGGTATTTTGCATTTACTACCCATAACTAAAGATAGAAAACAACTAAGAACATCAAATAAAAATTTCTTAGTGATAAAGCAAACAAGCACACACGAGAATATTCACCCCATGCTATAACTCCCCGGCAACGGCGCCAGAAAAAGGTCTTGATAACCCACAAGTATAGGGGATCAATTGTAGCCTATTTCGATAAGTAAGAGTGTCGAACCCAACAAGGAGCTAAAGGTAGAACAAATATTCCCTCAAGTTCTATTGACCACCGATACAACTCTACGCACGCTTAATGTTCGCTTTACCTAGAACAAGTATGAAACTAGAAGTACTTTGTAGATGTTGTTGGATAGGTTCGCAAGATAATAAAGAGCGCGTAAAAAAGCAGGGGCTGTTTAGATGAAGACACAACTAAGTTAGTTTTAGTAGAGAGCTTGTTGTCACACAAGAAAGTTATTTGTCCCTAGGCAATTGATAACTAGACCGGTAATCATTATTGCAATTTTATTTGAGGGAGAGGCATAAGCTAACATACTTTCTCTTCTTGGATCATATGCACTTATGATTGGAACTCTAGCAAGCATCCGCAACTACTAAAGATCATTAAGGTAAAACCCAACCATAGCATTATAAGGCATAAAGTTCTCTTTATTCCCATACGCAAACAACCTACTTACTCGGGTCTGTGTTTCTATCACTCACGCCACCCACCATAAGCAAATCATGAACATATTGCAAACCCTACAGCGGGGATCCCTCATGCTTGCGCGACACGGAGAACACCATAGGACAACACCAATAATAAAACATGCAACTCAAACCAATCACGATCATCAATTAACCCATAGGACAAAACAGATCTACTCAAACATCATAGGATAGCCATACATCATTGGGAAATAATATATAGCGTTGAGCATCATGTTTAAGTAGAGATTACAGCGGGTAAAAGAGGGGTTACACTGCTGCATAGAGGGGGGGAGTTGGTGATTATGGCGGTGAAGTTGTTGGTGTAGATTGCGGTGATGATGATGGCCCCGACGGCGTTCCGGCGCCACCGAAAGAGAGGGGGGAGAGCCTCCCTCCTTCTTCTTCTTCCTTGACCTTCTCCCTAGGTGGGAGAAGGATTTTCCCTCTGGTCCATGGCCTCCATGGCATGGGAGGGGCGAGAGCCCCTCCGAGATTGGATCTGTCACTCTGTCTCTCTCTGTTTCTGTGTTTTTCATTCTGCCCTTTCACCGTTTCTTAAATTCCTGGAGATCCGTAACTCCAATTGGGCTGAATTTTGGACACGGTTTTTATCCGGATATTAGATTTCTTGCGGCGAAAGAAGGGCACCAACCGCCTTACGGGGTGGCCATGAGGGCCCAGGATGCGCCCCCTGCCTCATGACCCCCTCGGGCATCGTCTCGTGTTGATTCTTCTTCCCAAAAATCACATATATTCCAAAAAAAATCTCTGTCAGTTTTTATCCTGTTTGGACTCCGTTTGATATGGATTTTCCGCGAAACAAAAAACATGCAACAAACAGGAACTCACTATGCACTGGATCAATATGTTAGTCCCAAAAATAGTATAAAATGTTGCCAAAAGTATATAAAAGTTATATAATATTGGCATGGAACAATAAAAAATTATAGATACGACGGAGATGTATCAGTATTCCTCCCAAATGATGTTGCCCCTATTACTCATTGTGATGATGATAATTGCTATACTATTGGTGCTATCCATACTATTAATGATGAGAGTGGTTATGCTTATGATATGAAAAGGCCCAAGCTTGGGGATGTTATGTTTGATGAAAATGACATGTTTGAGAATGTATTTCCTGCAATTAATGTTTGTCCCAAGCTTGGGGATGCTACGTTTAATGAAGATGATATTTTTAGTCTCCCAAGTTTTGATGAGCAAATTTATTATGATGATAGCATGCCTCCTATGTATGATGGTTATATTGATGAAAGTGGGTTTGGAAGAGTGTCAACTTTAGGAAGTAATGATCCCACTATTTTGGAGGGTGTTGAATCTTATTATGACAATTATGAAAGTGGGTTTGGAGAGGTCATGACTTTAGTGAATGTTAATCCCACTATTTTGGAAGAGTGTCTACTTTGCATGATTGTAGATCATGAAAAGAATGCTTTATGTGATAGTTATATTGTTGAATTCATTCATGATGCTACTGAAAATTATTATGAGGGAGGATTATATACTTGTAGGAATTGCAATAATATCAAGTTTCCTCTCTATGTGCTTAAAGTTTTGAAGTTATGCTTGTTTTGCCTTCCTATGCTAGTTGATTATTGTTCCCATAAATTGTTTAATCACAAAATCCCTATGCATAGGAAGTGGGTTAGACTTAAATGTGCTATTCATATTCTTCATGATGCTTTCTTTATGTTTCAATTCTTATCTTTTATGTGAGCATCATTGAAATCATCATGCCTAGCTAGGGGCGTTAAACGTTAGCGCTTGTTGGGAGGCAAACCAATTTTATTTTTGTTCCTTGCTTTTTGCTACTGTTTAGCAATAAATAATCTATCTAGCATCTGCTTAGATGTGGTTTTATGTTTTAATTAGTGTTTGTGCCAAGTAGAACCTTTGGGAAGACTTGGGGAAAGTCTTTGCGATCTTGTTGTAAAAACATAAACTTTAGCGCTCATGAGATTTGCTGCCATTTTTTTTACTGGAGAGTGCTATTTAGTTAATTCTTCTTGCAGATGATTAATAGATAAATTCCTCATGTCCAGAAATTTATTTTAGAATTTTTGGGGTTCCATAAGTATACGTTTGATCCAGATTACTACAGACTGTTCTGTTTTTGACAGATTCTGCTTTCTATGTGTTGTTTGCTTATTTTGATGAATCTATGAGTAGTATCGGAGGGTATGAACCATAGATGAGTGGGAATACAGTAGGTATTACACCAATATTAATTTATAATGAGTTCACAACAGTACCTAAGTGGTGATTTATTTTCTTATACTAATGGAGCTTACGAGTTTTCTGTTAAGTTTTGTGTTGTGAAGTTTTCAAGTTTTGGGTAAAGATTCGATGGACTATGGAATAAGGAGTGGCAAGAGCCTAAGCTTGGGGATGCCCAAGGCACCCCAAGGTAATATTCAAGGAAAACAAAAGCCTCAGCTTGGGGATGCCCCGGAAGGCATCCCCTCTTTCGTCTTCGTTCATCGGTAACATTACTAGGACTATGTTTTTATTCACCACATGATATGTGTTTTGCTTGGAGCGTCATTTCATTTTATTTAGTTTTGCTTGCTGTTTGAATAAATATCAAGATCTGAAATTCTTAAATGTTAGAGAGTCTTCACATAGTTGCATAATTATTCGACTACTCATTGATCTTCACTTCTATCTTTCGGAGTAGTTTGTCATTTGCTCTAGTGCTTCACTTATATCTTTTAGAGCACGGTGGTGGTTTTATTTTGAAGAAATAGATGAACTCTCATGCTTCACTTATATTATTTTTAGAGTCTTTAGAACAGCATGTTAGTTTCTTTGGTTATGAATTTAGTCCTAATATGATATGCATCCAAGAGGGATATAATAAAAACTTTCACATAGAGTGCATCGAATACTATGAGAAGTTTGATACTTGATGATTGTTTTGAGATATGAAGATGGTGATATTAGAGTCATGCTAGTTGAGTAGTTGTGAATTTGAGAGATACTTGTGTTAAAGTTTGTGATTCCCATAGCATGCACATATGGTGAACCGTTATGTGATGAAGTCGGAGCAGGATTTATTTATTGATTGCCTTCCTTATGAGTGGCGGTCGGGGACGAGCGATGGTCTTTTCCTACCAATCTATCCCCCTAGGAGCATGCGCGTAGTACTTTGTTTCGATAACTAATAGATTTTTGCAATAAGTATGTGAGTTATTTATGACTAATGTTGAGTCCATGGATTATACGCACTCTCACCCTTCCACCTTTGCTAGCCTCTCTAGTACCGCACAACTTTCACCAGTACCATAAACCCACCATATACCTTCCTCAAAACAGCCACCATACCTACCTATTATGGCAGTTCCATAGCCATTCCGAGATATATTGCCATGCAACTTTCCACCGTTCCGTTTGTTATGACACGCTTCATCATTGTCATATTGCCATGCATGATCATGTAGTTGACATCGTATTTGTGGTAAAGCCACCGTTCATAATTTTTTCATACATGTCACTCTTGATTCATTGCATATCCCGGTACACCGCCGGAGGCATTCACATAGAGTCATATTTTGTTCTAAGTATCGAGTTGTAATTCTTGAGTTGTAAGTAAGAAGGAGTGTGATGATCATCATTATTAGAGAATTGTCCCAGTGAAGAAAGGATGATGGAGACTATGATTCCCCCACAAGTCGGGATAAGACTCCGGACGAAAAAAAGAAAAGAGGCCAAAAGAAAGAAAAAAAGGCCCAAATAAAAAATGAGATAAAAAGAGAGAAGGGACAATGTTACTTTCCTTTTTCCACACTTGTGTTTCAAAGTAGCACCATGATCTTCATGATAGAGAGTCTGCTATGTGGTCACTTTCATAAACTAGTGGGAATTTTACATTATAGAACTTGGCTTGTATATTCCAATGATGGGATTCCTCAAATTTCCCTATGTCTTCGTGAGCAAGCAAGTTGGATGCACACCCACTTAGTTTCTTTTGTTGAGCTTTCAGACACTTATAGCTCTAGTGCATCCGTTGCATGGCAATCCCTACTCACTCACATTGATATCTGTTGATGGGCATCTCCATAGCCCATTGATAAGCCTAGTTGATGTGAGACTATCTTCTCCTTTTTGTCTTCTCCACAACCACCATTCTATTCCACCTATAGTGCTATATCCATGGCTCACGCTCATGTATTGCGTGAAGATTGAAAAAGTTTGAGAACATCAAAAGTATGAAACAATTGCTTGGCTTGTCATCGGAGTTCTGCATGATTTAAATATTTTGTGTGATGAAGATAGAGCATAGCCAGACTATTTGATTTTGTAGGGATAGCTTTCTTTGGCCATGTTATTTTGAGAAGACATAATTTCTTGGTTAGTATGCTTGAAGTATTATTATTTTTATGTCAATATTAAACTTTTGTCTTGAATCTTATGGATCTGAATATTCTTGCCACAATAAAGAGAATTACATGGATAAATATGTTAGTAGCATTCCACATCAAAAATTCTGTTTTTATCATTTACCTACTCGAGGACGAGCAGGAATTAAGCTTGGGGATGCTTGATACGTCTCCAATGTATCTATAATTTTTTATTGTTCCATGCTATTATATTAAACATCTAGGATGTTTTATATGATTTTTGGGACTAACCTATTAACCTAGAGCCCAGTGCCAGTTTTTGTTTTCCTTGTTTTTGAGTTTTGCAGAAAAGAAAAACCAAACGGAGTCCAATTGAGCTAAAATTTGACGGAGATAATTTCTGGACCAGAAGAAGCCCACAGAGTATCGGAAGTGGGCCAGAAGAGCCTTGAGGCCACCACGAGGGTGGGGGCGCGCCCTACCCCCCTGGGCGTGCCCCCTGCCATGTGGCCGCCTCGGGGACCCCCTGACTTGTTCCCGACTCCAACACCTCTTATATAACCCAAAACTTCCAGAAAGAAACCTAGATCGGGAGTTCCACCGCCAGAAGCCTTCGTAGCCACCTAAAACCAATCTAGACCCGTTCTGGCACCCTTCCGGAGGGGGGAATCCCTCTCCGGTGGCCATCTTCATCATCCTGGTGCTCTTCATGACGAGGATGGAGTAGTTCACCCTCGGGGATGAGGGTATGTACCAGTAGCTATGTGTTTGATGTCTCTCTCTCGTGTTCTTGAGGTGGTACGATCTTGATGTATCGCGAGCTTTGCTATTATAGTTGGACCTTATGATGTTTCTCCCCCTCTACTCTCTTGTGATGAATTGAGTTTTCCCTTTGAAGTTATCTTATCGGATTGAGTCTTTAAGGATTTGAGAACACTTGATGTATGTCTTGCATGTGCTTATCTGTGGTGACAATGGGATATCACGTGATCCACTTGACGTATGTTTTGGTGATCAACTTGCGAGTTCCGTGACCTCGTGAACTTATGCATAGGGGTTGGCACACGTTTTCGTCTTGACTCTCCGGTAGAAACTTTGGGGCACTCTTTGAAGTTCTTTGTGTTGGTTAAATAGATGAATTTGAGATTGTGTGATGCATATCATATAACCATACCCACGGATACTTGAGGTGACATTGGAGTATCTAGGTGACTTAGGGTTTTGGTTGATTTGTGTCTTAAGGTGTTATTGTAGTATGAACTCTATGATAGATCGAACGGAAAGAATAGCTTCGTGTTATTTTACTACAGACTCTTGAATAGATCGATCAGAAAGGATAACTTTGAGGTGGTTTCATGCCCTACAATAATCTCTTCGTTTGTTCTCCACTATTAGTGACTTTGGAGGGACTCTTTGTTGCATGTTGAGGGATAGCTATATGATCCAATTATGTTATTATTGTTGAGAGAACTTGCATTAGTGAAAGTATGAACCCTAGGCCTTGTTTCCTAGCATTGCAATACCGTTTGTGCTCACTTTTATCATTCGTTACCTTGCTGTTTTTATATTTTTAGATTACAAAAACCTATATCTACCATCCATATCGCACTTGTATCACCATCTCTTCGCCGAACTAGTGCACCTATACAATTTATCATTGTATTGGGTGTGTTGGGGACACGAGAGACTCTTTTTTATTTGGTTGCAGGGTTTCTTGGGAGAGACCGTCTTCATCCTACGCCTCCCACGGATTGATAAACCTTAGGTCATCCACTTGAGGGAAATTTGCTACTGTCCTACAAACCTCTGTAGTTGGAGCCCAACAACGTCTACAAGAAGAAGGTTGTGTAGTAGACATCACAAGTCCACCCTTGACTCGCAACTAGGGTCCAACCTTTTTTGTCTGAGTTGCAAGTTCGCCGTCGACTCGCAACTGGGGCCCAACATTTTTTGTTTGAGATGCAAGTCCACTCTCGGCTCGTAACTAGAGCTCAATCTTTTTTGTCTGAGTTGCAAGTTCACCCTTGACTCGCAACTGGTGTCCGACATTTTTTAGTCCCAATTGCTAGTCCACCCTCGATTCGCAACTGGGGCCGACCTTTTTCCCCAGTTGCAAGTCCATTGACGACTCGCAACTGTGGCTCGACCTTTTCTAGTCCCAGCTACAAGTCCACCCTTGACTCGCAATTAGGGTCCAACCATTTTCGTCGCCATTTGCAAGTCCAAACTCGACTCGCAACTGGGGTCCGACCTTTTTTATTCCCAATTGAGAGTCCACCCTCGACTTGCCATTGGGGGTCCAACATTTTTTTCCTAGTTTCAAGTCCACCCTAGTCGGTGAACAAACTGCATATGAGCCGGCCCAAGTAGCTACGATACCGTTTTTGTTTTGCTTCATTTTCTTCATGTTTTTCTGCTTTTTATTTATCATTTTTCTTCATTGTTTTACATCTCCTTTTTTATTTTTTTATTTTTCAAAAGTTGATCTCATCTTTTCATATTCTGGTAATTTTTGTTTGTTCATAAATTCACAAGTTTCAATACATGTTTCAAAATCTGTAAATTAGTTCATTTTTCTAAAATTGTTCATGTTGATAAAAAATTTAAAAGCAAATCCAAATGTGTCTATTTTTTTGTTCTCTTCTTATTTATCTATTTTTTTTGTTTTTTCCTGTTCACTTTTAGTTCAATGTATATAAAAAAGTTCGCTTTTAGTTCATCGTATATAAAAAAGTTCATGTATACCAAAAACAATGTTCAGTGTGTATTGGGAAAAAATAGTGTGTATTCAGAAAATGATCATCATATATTAAAGCATTGTTCACCGTATATTGGAACGTTTTTGGTATGCGTTAACATTTTTTATAGTTTGAAAAAACTTCTGTAAATCCGTGAACATGTTTTTGAAATATGTGTTGATGAAATTTTGTTCTTTACTAAAAATTAATTATATAAATATAATAGTGTAAAACACAAAAACCAATAGGCAAAAAATAAAATAAATCGTTGGTAGCCTCGAAGCTAGCTATGGGAGATGTCTGGGGAGTCCTGGATTAGGGGGTATCCGGACAGCCGGACTATATCCTTTGGTCGGACTGATGGACTATGAAGATACAAGATTGAAGACTTCGTCCCGTGTTCGGATGGGACTTTCCTTGGCGTGGAAGGCAAGCTTGGCAATATGGATATGTAGATCTCCTCCTTTGTAACCGACTTTGTGTAACCCTAGCCCCCTCTGGTGTCTATATAAACCGGAGGGTTCAGTCCGTAGGACAACAACAATCATACCATAGGCTAGCTTCTAGGGTTTAGCCTCTACGATCTCGTGGTGATCAACTCTTGTAATACTCATATCATCAAGATCAATCAAGCAGGAAGTAGGGTATTACCTCCATCAAGAGGGCCCGAACATGGGTAAACATCGTGTCCCCCGCCTCCTATTACCATCCGCCTTAGACGGATAGTTCGGGACCCCCTACCCGAGATCTGCCGGTTTTGACACCGACATTGGTGCTTTCATTGAGAGTTCCACTGTGTCATCATCATAAGGAGGGATGGCTTGTCTCGTTGTCAAGAACAACATCACCTCTGGAGGAGCCCTGGCTGTAGGCCACACTCTCCGGCTAGGCGGCTTCGTCATGACCGCCCGCTCGGCCACGGCGCCGACGATGACTTCTCGGGTCATCGAAAATAGCCTCCACATCGGCTCGAAATTCACCGAGCAGATGGATCCAATGGAGCTCTCCTCTTTGAACGAGCTCTTGGATCGCATCGCCGCTCTGGGAGTCGCTATAGACTATGATTAGATTGGGCTTAAACCCAACCAAAGGGAGATTAATTCTCCGTCGGTCACCCATCAGATAGTGGTGGTGGAGGAGCAATGCAGCGATTCTTCCTCTATCCTAAGGACGAACTATGTCCGTATTTCTGAGCTCTCCGAGTCGGATACCCGTTCACGGGAGGACATCGCCCTAACCCTGAACCTAGAATCAGGCAGCATGCCGAACCTGTGGGGCAACACCCCGGAGCCCGAACTTCCAAGATCTGAAACTCCCCTACCCCTGGGTCTCAAATTGTGTCAAGGTATGGACTTAAATCCAGCCACCCACCCAGATATAAACGATCTTTCCCACATTAGACAAGAGCCCCAAGAGATAGTACATCACTGTGCACAAGATTCCTCCTTGTAATGAACAAGGTCAAGGACTGTCGCGAGGAAGACGCAATTTCGTTCTTTTGCAACAATTGCACGGATAAGGGAATCCTCAACGCCATAAGTCGCCGTGACATAGCACACTTCGCTGACTTGGCGGCCATAGTACGGAAGTACTATGTGATGGAAAGTGCCTGGAAAACCCAAACAAAATTTTGGGATAATCCGGCTCTGACAAAACCCCCAGTCCGAACTAAAAGGGTACACTCTCACAAGTCGCCCGACTCAATTACAAAGAAGCAAAAGCCCACTATAGGTCATGGAACTGTATTGGAGGGATGGCTTAACGGGCCCTGCAAAATTCATAGTACAACAGATACCATACCAACACATAGCCTTAGAGCATGTTGGGTACTCCGGCAGGTGGCCAAGAGCGGTGAGGATCTCCTCATTCAAAACACCGCAGAGCACCATCCCATGGATAACAATACAGTATTGACAGTCTTCGAGACCTTCGCCTCAAACAATAGGCGTAAGCGAGAACTCCGCAGCCTTGCCGAAGTCTGCCATGTGGAAGCAATAAATCCATGGAGCGACACGGTTATCACCTTCAATGCCAGTGACGAACCTAAATTCCGAACAGCCCGAGCACCAGCCGCCTTGGTCCTCAGTCTATTGTGGACGGCTTTCGACTTACTAAAGTGCTCTTGGACGACGGCAGCGGATAAAACCTTATTTGTGAGGAGACTCTTAAAAAATGGAAATAGACAGAAACCGTATTGAGCAAAGCAGCACGACCTTCTGAGGAATCATCCCCAGTCGAGAGGCACGTTGCGCTGGGAAAATCACACTAGATGTGGTATTTGGCACACCGGAGAATTACAGGTCCGAAGAAATTACATTCCAAGTGGCCCCGTTCAGTAGCGGATACCACACCCTTCTAGGGCAGGAGGCATTCACGATCTTCCAAGCCATACCCCATTACGGGTACATGAAGCTCAAAATGCCCGGGCCCAATGGAATCATCACTCTAGCTAGTGATCCAGACATAGCACTCCGTGCCGAAAACAAAATAGCTGCGCTGGCCCTTGAGGCATTATCCGAAGCCCTTGCGGCAGAGTAATTAACTGCGATGCGCTCCACTATGGACAAGGACGACGTGATACTCGACAAAAGATCCAAGTCCACCTCTTTTAAACCAGCGGATGAAATAGTCAAATTCCAAGTCCATCCAATGGACCACACAAAAACAGCATCCATCGGGGCATAGTTAAACCCCGCTATTGACGCCACACTACAGGAGTTCCTGCGCGAGAATTGGGACAAATTCTCCTGGCATCCTTCAGACATGCCAGGAATCTTGCGCAGGTTGGCCGAGCATAGCCTTAACATTCTAAAAGGATTCAATCCGGTCAAGCAGACTCTTCGGCGTTTCTCTGAACCTAAACGACAAGCCATGGGAGAGGAGCTAGCCAAGCTACTGGAGGCCGAATTTATTAGAGAAATAAAACATCCGAACTGGCTAGCAAACCTGGTGATGGTACCAAAGAAGGAAAAATCCTGGCGCCTATGCGTCGACTTCAAGGACCTTAATAAGGCTTGCCCAAAGGATCCCCTCCCCGTCCCTCGCATCGATCAAATCATCGATGCTACCACAGGACACGAATCATTGTGCTTCCTCGACGCATACTCCGGTTACCACCAGATTAAGATGGCGGAGTCCGATCAAGCCGCAACGACATTTATCACTCCATATGGCCCCTTATGTTTTAACACAATGCCCTTCGGGCTCAAAAACGCTGGCGCAACATATCAGCGCATGATTCAGACATGTCTGGAAAAGCAGATCGGCAAAACAGTGGAGGCATACATAGACGATGTGGTCATTAAAACCAGACACGTCGACTCCTTACACTACAAAAAAATACACTTCCGTGATGATACGTGTTTGCCACAGTAGGTCGCGTTTTTTGTCATGCATGTACATCCATGACAAATTTATGATAGAATCAAGATAGTCATACCTGTGCTTTCGTATAAGTGTTCCATGACATTACCAAAATTATCATCACGGAAGTGTCCACTTCCATGATGATAAATCGCGCGTCACAGAAGTGCTTTCGTCAAGGGTGACCGACACGTGGCATCCACCGTAACGGAACACTGTTAAGCTATCGGGTCGGGTTTTGGATCCAATAACCCGTTAACAGCCCGACTAATGGGGATTTTCCACGTGTAAAATTATCATTGGCTAGAGGAAACACGTGTCGGCTCATCGTTGGGACAGATGCCATCCACTCATTGGACAGGAGGCGCCTATGATAGGTCGACATGTGGCACGACCCAACAGTGGCCCATTCCGGTGAAAAAGGTTAGCCCAGTAAAAATTACCAGGCCGACCCATATAAGGCCTACTTGTGTCAGGTCCATTTAAGCCCACGGCCCATACGAGATGTGCCAATTCGGCCCGTTAAAGATTTGACACGATTGCAGCCCATCGTTAGTTCGAGCCCGTTAACAGCCCGCTGTATATTTGGGCTCAATATCAGCCCGATGAGATTTTGGCATGTTAACGGGCCATTTAATGGATGGGCCAATTTCCAGGATGTACATCTTTCGGCCTTTTAGAGACCCATTTAAATGTTGGGCTAATTTCCGGCCCGGTGTGTCTTTCAGCCTGTTGACGGCTCATAAATCTGATGGGCCATTTGTAGTCGGACCTGAGTTTCGGCCTTTTAGCGGCCCATTTAAGTGTTGGGCCAATTTCTGACCCGGTGTCACTTTCAGCCTGTTGACGGCCCATAAATCAGTTGGGCCAATTGTAGTCGGACCTGAGTTTTGGCCTTTTAGCGACCCATTTAAGTGTTGGGCCAATTCCCGGCCCTGTGTGCCTTTCGGCCTGTTAACGGACCATAAATGAGTTGGACCATTTGTAGTCAGACCTTAGTTTTGGCCTCTTAATGGCCCATGCCCTTCGTGATCCAATACCAGCCCGGTTTCTCTTTCGGCCTGCTAAAGGCCGACAACACAGTTGGGCCATTTACAATATGACCTGACTTTCGGCCTCTTAGCGGCCCATGCTCTTCATGGTCCAATACAAGCCCGCTGTCTCTTTCGGCTTGCTAAAGGCCTACAGTATAGTTGGGCCATATGTAGCCCAAACTTAGTAACGGGTGAAATAAATTGGGGCCACCTGTTGCCCGCTTCGATGTCGACCTGTTAACGACCCACGAGGTAAGAGGGCCGACCATTAACTTTCGGCCTAGTAACGGCCCATTAACTTAATGGGCCCACTAAAGTTCGTTCATGTCTTTAGGCCAAATTAGATAATTTGAGCCCATTACGATGAGCAAAGGTACGTCATACAGGGAATAATGTTGCACATCCAGAATATATTACAGGAAATTACATCCACTGGGCAATCAAATATTGATGCCAATGCAAATAAATGAGCAGAACCTAACCATCTACAACGTCACAATCTGCAACCTCGGCACAGATGACGCCCATAAGCATGTGGGCAAGTTCTTGCTGCTTTGCCACACTGTCTCTGAAAACATTGATCAGTTGTTGTGTCGCACGACTCTGCACGTCTGATTCATCCACCATTTCCATCATTGCTTCAGCCATTAATTGGTTCACAAACATACATTTATTCCGTTGCATTCGAGACAGAGGATACTGAACAGATTCAGATGACGATTTTGGTAGGCTTGTATTATTGACAGTGGAGAGTGTCTTGACCACTGCATCATAACATAAATTAGGACGAGAACCAAACAGATTAATCATGAGTTATTGCCATATTACTTGGCCTAGATTTACTAGAAAGAAACAATGGGGTTGCCTTGCTATTTTTAGAGTTTGTCTTCTTATCTTCAGCAGCCTACACAAAATTAACACACTAGCATTGCTATCATTGGCCAAGTCAGATAATAGGAAAGCAACATTGACACAACGAACGTTTGGGCAACTAGCCTACACCAAATTAACACAATATGGCACAGCTATCATCAGCTAGGTAAGGTAATACGAAAGCAACATTGACACAATGAATGAATGGGCAACCAGAGAAGCACTACAATTTAGTAATGTGTGTGATATGTGATAGCAGATTCATGCAGCTCAGTACGCAAAACTACCAGGCAGTTTTCCTTACAAAAATCAACATTGGCGCCTTTAACATTTTGCTACAACTAATTTTAGATCAGATAAAGGTTAGATTCACGCCGATTGACAAAATACATGCTGATGTAAAAATATAGTGATATACAACAGGTACTTACATCAGCACTCGAGCACAGAGAATTCCCGCAAGATATTTTCCTCGAATACGATCCCAATGGAGGAAGTCTTGTATCGTTTAACCTTATTTTCTAAAAGAGAGACGTGTAAGAAACATGTAGAAAATATTATCAGAATGCTATAAAATTTCATGATGCGAGGATACGCACACGCTTCTTATAATGGAGTTGACATTCTTTTGCTGGACTGGAGCGGACTAGTTCTTTGGCCACTGGAATCTGCTTATTATCAGTGGGAGTTGGGTTTCTCTGTGGTGGAGCAGTATCTATGAAAAATGGAGTTGGTTTATTATCTCCTGGCGTTTGGATCTTTTGCAAAGACCTGGTTTGTAACCCTTCAGATTCTAACATAGCCGTCTTCCCCTTGCATGCCTTATATAGAAGAATGGTGATTCAGTTATAAAACATGCTATAGCAGAGATGGAATAGGTACCGAAGAATATAAAGGCATGACATATTGACATGTATTCACTCCATCCGAAAATAAATGGATGGATCTAGGCGTATTTCAGTTCTAGATACATCCAGTTTTATCCTTTTTATCGACATTTAATCCGGACGGAGGGAGTATGCTGTAAGAGCTAGGGATACAATAGGACAACACTGTAAAAAAACACTGAAAAACCCACTGCAGAACCAAAGTATTCAAACCCACCGATATGAGATAGTACACTCATGCAGCTCAGGATGCAAAACTACCAGGCAGTTTTCCTTGCAAAAATCAACATTGTGGCCTTTAATCATACATTTTGCTACAACTAAATTTAGATCAGATAAAGGTTGGATTCACGCTGATTAACAAAATACATGCTGATGTAAAAATATAGTGATATACAACAGGTACTTACATCTACACATTGGAGCACAGAGAATTCCTGCAAGAATCTTTCCTCATAAACGGTACCATTGCAGAAAATCTTCTATATGTTAAGCCTATTTTCTAAAAGAGAGATGGGTAAGAAACATGTAGAAAATATGATCAGCATGCTATAAAATTTCAAGATGCAAGGATACGCACACGCTTCTTAGAATTGAGTTGACATATTTTTGCTAGACTGGAGCGGACTAGTTCTTTGGCCACTGGAATCTGCTTATTATCAGTAGGAGTTGGGTTTCTCTGTGCTGGAGCAGTATCTATAAAAACTGGAGTTGGTTTATTATCTCCTGGCATTTGGATCTTTTGCAAAGGCCTTGTTTGTAACCCTTCAGATTCTAACATAGTCGTCTTCCCCTTGCATGCCTTGTATAGAAGAATGGTGCTTTAATTATAAAACATGCGACAGCAGAGAGATGGAATAGGTACTAAAGAATAGAAAGGCATGACATATTGACATGTATTCCCTCCATGCGGAAAAAAATGGATGGGTTTAGGCGTATTTCAGTTATAGATACATCCTTTTTATCCATTTCGGCAACATGTAATCCGGACAGAGGGAGTATGGTGTAAGAGCTAGGGATACGACACGACAACACAGCAAAAAAAACACTAGTTGAATGTAAAATTGTATGCTAGCAGAATACATACAGAAATAACTAAGGCAACATACACGTGTATGATTGGGAAAATAAGATGGCATTGCAACAGAGCACTAGAACAACACTTCAATGTAAAAAAACATGGTATGGTAGACAGATGAAGTACATACTGATGAATAACAATGCATAAGATATTCAGAAGCATGATGTCCAAATTAAGCAGATGGCATTGCGATAGAGTAGAATGACAGTACTTGAATTTGAAAACATGTTATCATGAATGGAATAGGTACTGAAAAATAGGAAGGCATGACATATTTACATGCATGATCAGCATGCTCAGCACATGGCATTGCAACAGAGTAGATACACTCCAGGACATTATATGCATGTTGTACCCATATCACAGGCCAAGTTAGAGCAAGGACCTTGTGGGGTGAAGAGGATTCATCATCTTTCTGCAAGTCTTCTGAAGAACTGCCTTTACATGTTCCATCATATTGGGTATCATTGACATCAAGTTTATTGGCCTTTACATTGCTCCGTGAGGTTCTTGTGGATATATCAGTGTGTGCAATTATATCTGACATGCATGGAAGACAACTAGTAGTTAGATTTATGTGATGAGTGCCTATAGGAGATGACATAAATAGTAGGACTGGGGTTAACTAGCAGCAACAGGTCTCATAAACTAAAGGGAGAACACAGATGAAAGCTACAGAATATGTATCGTTTGTACTCGAGATTAACTAGATGGCACACGAAAGTATTAAAGAACAACATAGGAAATACTAGAAGTGGTATAATACTATAATCACCAGCCTGTGGGATAGCATTGGCTGATGGATGATAACCATGGAACAATGTTACCTAAAGAACAAGTATCTTAGCTGAACTATGGAACATCGTTAACTCCTGAACAAGACCCGTAAGAGATCAGCATGAATATACAGTGAAATGTGATGATCTATTTTCCATGCTTAGATGAATAACAAAGCCATAAATGTTGCACACAAGTAATATGAGGGTACAACCTATCTGGCTGCCATCCATAGGAGTGAGCATCATGTGCTGACTTGTCGATGGCCCTGCAGTTGTTGTGGCTGTGCATGTCGGGCACGCGCATTCGATGCAGGGAACTGTTGAGTGGGGACTATAGCTCCCTTCTGGTGTATGCTTCCCTTGTTGGAGCAGCTGCGGTGAGTCGGAAGACGGTGTGTCTGAAGATGCAGATAACGCATAATGTTAAGAACGACATATCTCTTTGATCTGAAGAAATACACTAAGAGGTCAACAGCAAGGTACGAGAGTGGTCACACGTCTGTTGACCGAAGACTAAATTGGGGTCACATGATTTTATTTTATTTTGGTATTGTCCGATCTACACCGGATGGCTGGCCGTCTTGTGCCTCCCGGTTGACACTATTCAGAATCTTCCCCGAAGAGCCAGCGACCAATAGCAGAGCAGCCTGCCTCCGCCGTCCGTGGCCCCGGCCAAAACCCCGCTCCCCGCCCCCGCACTGCCATGGTTGCGCCGCCCCCAGGCCAATCCACAAAGACTCCCCGTCATCCAGATCCGGCGGCGGCAGTACCTTCAACCCACGCAACTCTAAAAGATAGCCATCTAAGCGCTGCTTCCGCGGTGAACTTGCGGCCCCGCACCCTTACGTTAGACACCAGCCAACCGGCAGCCTAGGAGCTCCGCCGCCTCGAGGGGTGCTGCTTCCCATTACAAATCGATTGGCCCAGAATAAAAATTCAGACAACTGACGCCTAAATAAAGTGATTTGAGATGAGGGTGCGACCTATCTGGCGGCATGGTGAAGTAGGCAGGTCCAGCTGCCGAGTCGGTGAGGCCAGCGCGGTTGCGGTGGCGACCGGCGGCAGGGAAAGAGCGATGTCGCGACGGTCGACGGCTACGCCGAAGCAGCGCCAGGACTCTGGACGGATCCGAAGTTGGAGCCGCTCTGGCGCCATGAACAACAGCGAGGGTGAATCGGCTCCAGTACGGTTCACGCGGCCGTCGCCGAGGCAGCACCAGCAGCACAGAGTAAGAGGCACACGGCCCAGTGCACGACGGCAAATGGACAGCATCTCCGGCATTAGGGAGGAGGGCGGGTGTGAAATTGGTGCGGTGGGGGCGCCATGGAGGTGGGGTTGAGGTTTCGCGGCTCGGGAGAAGGGATCTTCCCGGGGAGAAGGTGATTTGGCGCCCACGAGGTATGAATGGGGGTGGGCGGGGGAAATTGGGAGGGGAGTGGAACCATGTCTTACAGATGCGTTTGTCTGAAATGTGAGGGGGCGTTACAGTTCTACCCTTGCCTATAGGCTTCTCGGCTTGGGTCTGTGTACTGAGGGTCGACGATAGTAGAGTAACTTTGCTTCTCTGGGTGGGAGCGATTTCGGGCGTGTTTTGAACTATAGTGGGCGCGAGCGATTTCGGGCGAGGAGAGCGTGTTTTGAAATAGTGGGCGCGAGCTATTTCAGGCAAGGAGAGCGTGTTTTGCCTACCATGGTTTATGAATTATTCGGCACATGTCATTTCGGCCGAGGAGAAGGCGCGCTTGGATGAAGTTATGAACCTACCCTCGATGTACAATGGGGCAATTGATGTGTGTCCCACATAGGACGGTAATTTCGCGTCTCCCATTTATTTGCTCGGGAGAATTCCACCGAGCAGAGAGGATGTTTAACGGTTCGTTCAAATTTTGGGAGAACGAGCATCCACGTCTACCTTACCAAGTCGATTCGGATCAAATTTTGAAATATTAGCTTGCCACTTCTTTTTTAGATGGAGAGATGATGCTCGGGAGTAATGTGTTTTTACATGCTCGTTGCTAGCGATTTACTATATGAAAAATAGTTGACCCACTCAAAAATGTGAATCAAACCAAAATGAAATATCTCGATTCAATGAAAGAGCTCGTTCAGTAGGTCAAAATAGTGAACTAAATCCAAAATTGAACACCTCAATCGAGTAGCATGTTGTACAGTATTATAGTACTCCATGAACATGTTGAAAGTCAAATTAATGAACTTGTTTGATATACGCATATATCCGTTCACGTGTGGATTGCAGACAACATGTTCTCCAATTTAAATATTTGAATGCAAGTTTATATCGAAACATGGTTAATATCAGTCTTTGATGCATAAAACGCGACCTCCCCCTCTCCCGGACTCCTGCTCTCTCTCTCTCTCTCTCTCTCTCTCTCTCCAACAATCTTCAATTCTGTCGCACGCATCCGACACAAAAACCTTGTTCATCCCTCTCCCTTTCTCTCCATCTCTATCTCTCTTTGTGTGTGTGGGGGGGTCTTTCTACTTCACATGCATATATACACCATCTATAGGTCTCTCTCGCACACTATGTATGATACTCTAGCTAGTCCAAGCTAGATATCTTGGGTGCACTCATCGTACGCACACAGATTCCTTGGCTCTTTGCCTGTAACTCTCTCACGCACCACTATGTCATCTCGGAGCTCTTCCCCCCCTCTCTCAAACTCTCCATCCACCTGGGTCACCCATACACATGCATATCTCACTCGCACTCGATAGGCCCATCTAAAACTCTATCTCTCCCCCTCGTTCTCTCTCCATCTCACACGCGCACACACACAATCTCATGCCCAGCTAGCCAAGTATGATGGTCTCTCACTCAATTGTAGGCACACGCAATCCCCCCTATATGTATATGACTAGCTAATCTTAGTCTCCATCACAAACATGTGCATGGTCTATCTCGATTTCTCTCGGGGCATCTTTCTATTGCGCACGCACTCCCTCGATCTCCCACCCATATAGTCCCCTCACGATCTCGACGGGATCTCTCTATCACAAACACACCCTCTCTCCCTCCCCATGTGTCCCTCTCGCCCTTTGTTCCTTGTTGGCGACACCTCTATTGGACATGTGCTATAGGGGTGTCTCTCTCCGTTGCAAAAAATC
Source organism: Triticum aestivum (assembly GCF_018294505.1). NCBI lineage: Eukaryota > Viridiplantae > Streptophyta > Magnoliopsida > Poales > Poaceae > Triticum > Triticum aestivum. The sequence continues at coordinate 634,802,098 of NC_057812.1, read as the reverse complement.
ACACACTAGCTATCTTCATGTATCTCCTCGCCTCGCTTTTCCATCTTGGAGATGCATGCGTGATATGTTCGCATAAGAAACGAAAAAACACACACTCTCTCTCTAATTTATCGTTTGTTGTCACTTTCTCTTTCACACACATACTCTTTTTGCACACTTACTCATTCTCCTTCGCACGCACTTGATCTGTCTCGACTGAGGCACTCTCCTCGGTCCATAGCATATAGATTTATTGAAAAGTCAAACATCACAAAGTTTGACCATGTACGTGGAGAAAAGGAATTACATCTAGTACGACAAACATATACCATTAGATTCACCATGAGATGTAGTTTTGTATGATGTATCTTTGGTATTGTAGATATAAATAACATTTGCATAAACCTGATCGAAGTTTCCAAAGTTTGACTTCTAAAAATTTACATGCACTACATTATCGAGCGGATGGAATATCTCTTTCCCCCTCTCAGCTATCTGACGCACCACTCAGCCTTATCGGGGCTCCTCAATCTCTCTCAAACTTTATTGGTCAGTTTGGTTCGTGACCTGACCCTCGTGCCTTGATGGCCGGTACTGCCTGGTGTGGACGTGAGATGTAAAATATTTCTGCTTGGCCAGGCTTGTGTGGTGCTGAAGCATTTGGTTCATGCCTGGGCCAGGCAAAGCATCAACGTCCCATCAATCAATCCATGCATCAATTATTTAATGCTAATATCCATCCATGTTGCTGTTAGCCTCATGGCCACACGACCAGGCACGACCAGGCGTTCAAAATTGGTCGCCTGGGCCAGGCTACTTGCGGTGTCTGGAGTTCAGCCAGGCTAATTAAAGTGCAAGGGAACCCAGGCTAGGCGGGCTTTCTTTTTCACAGGGTAGCAACCAAACAAGCGTGCATGAAATCCAGCCACAACCCCAGGCCAGGCAAAAGATGCTTAGGACGCAAGCCAAACTGGCCTTATATCTCCCTAGTTCACGCATACACATGTCTCGCTCGCGCTATACATATAGACCCATCCAACACTCTCCGCCCTTGTTCTCTCTCCATGTGACACGCACCCCCCTAAGTACCATAATCCCTCAATCCATCATAGGCACAAGCACTCCCCCCTCCTAAGTATGATTATCTCTTACTAGCCATCAGGAACACACATATTGTCTCCTTCCATCCATACGTATATCTCGATATCTCTCGGGGCATCTTCTATCACGCACACACCTTGTCACTCGATCTCTGTCGGGGATATACCCCACGGCGTAAACCGGCTGGAAGTATAACCCGGCTGACACTTGGCGGTTTACTTGAGATCCGGCTGACACTTGGCGGTTCACTGGCGACCTGCCCTGACCTGGCGGTTTACAAGCAACCCGCCTGGTCATTATGGCTCACTTGTGACCCGGCGGGCGGGTCAGATGGATGACGAGGACCAAGGCCCAGAAGGCCGGTTCACGTTTAAATGGTGGACCGGTTTATGAGGAAAGCATAAGGAATATTCCCTTACAAAGGAAGCAAGACTAGGACTCCACTTGTAATAGAGTAATCCTAATCCTAATAGGACTAGTCATGTAAACCGCCCCTTCAACATATATAAGGAGGGGCAGGGCACCCCAAGAGGGACAAGATTCACAAGTTCCACAAGTTGGACAAGTTAGGTTTAGACAATAGCTCTCGAGATAGAGCACTCTTGTAACCGTGATCATCATCATCAATATCAATGAAGCAGGATGTAGGCTTTTACCTCCACCGCGAGGGGCTGAACCTGGGTAAAACATCGCGTCTCTTGTGCTGCTCAACCCCTCTCAAGCTACCACATAGATGCGTTGGCCTCGCGACTAAGTCCTGACACTAAGGACATCTGCCGTGACAATTACATGACAGTTGGCGCCTACCGTGGGGCTGCGCACGGTGGTGTTGAGTTCTTGAAGGGATCTTCTTTAGGGATCGAGAAGCTTGTGATCAATCAGTTAAGAGGGAATCACACAGGATGAACCGGCGGGGATAGCCATAGACAGAGCCGACAAATCATTGCTTTTGGATTAAAATTAGAGTTATACAGCAATATGTGCCTCTACGTCTAGATGATCCGGTGAAACCGAATTGAAAGCGAGATAGACATCAGAGCTAAGCCCGATCAGAGGGCCGGACGTGCTGCAGCAAATTAGAATAAAAAAATCAAAGTCAAGGAAAGAGTCAAGGAAAGGAAATAGAGCCGTCCGTAACCCGGACTCATCCATCAACTGTGCCTGCGCCCTTGAACCGCCCGGTTGTTCCGAGCCGCTACACCACCGGGCCGGTCGTCGCCGTTGACTCGCCAGCGCTTCTCCTACCGCGCCATGGCTGCCCCCTCAGTCGCAGCGGAGCGAAGCTGCCATATGCCTAAACCGCCACGGCCCCCCGCTGCCGTACTTCGCCTCCATAGCCGTGCTCTTCGGTCTCGTATCCCTGTGGACCGTATGCTTGAGCAGGTTACAACTCGGTCTCGTATCAACATTATGGAAGTCTGCATGGAGCAAGGAATTAAGCTACTGGTGGACAACTAGTACTTGTCTCCCGTGAGGGAACAGTCCAGCTGCATTGTGTTTTGTTGGTTTATGCGGTGATGACTATCACACGAGCCATCCTGGTGGGCTAGCTAATCACATGGAAGTGCATGAGTTACCTCACTTGAAGAACAAAATACATCCTCAAGTTAACTGACAGATGAAAAACTCTATGCTAGCATGCACGTTCATGTTTCTTTGATATGATGGAGACAGTTTCCCCATGATCAACTACCACCTCGTTGCTGAATCAATGAGCTGTCGTCACTTCTGCATTGAGCTGCCGGCGTCACCCCCGAGTCGATCTTGTTCTCCGAAGCCGCTGCAGTTTCTCGTAGAGCAGAGTCCGCTCCCAAGCTGCCCCGTGTGCCTCCGCAACCGAGTCGCCCTGGCCGACTGTTTCCGCCTCTCTGTTGTTTCTCCTCGCTAGCTCGGCCACGGTTCGAATTGGCCTCGGCTCCACACGCCACCGCAAGTCGCCGATGTCTTCGTCGACGAACCGCCTGGGCCTCTGTGCCAGGCCGCTTCATCTCCGTGTTAAACCGCCCCGTTCACAGTTTCAAGTGGCCTCTGCCTTCATGGCCTTCTCTCCGGGTTACTTCCGTTGCTACAGCCGTATCAAGTCACCGTCTTCGTCGGATTGAGCCAGGTTGAGTTAGCTTTGTCACTGCAAGCCGCCGCCATGGCTCAAGCCGCCGCCTACGCCTCGGTGCTAAGTCGCCAAATCGCCATCGCCCCACAACCCCGCCGCTGTGGTTAAACCGGCCCCGCTTCTGCTTCCGCGACCGACGCCATCGTGAATTTGCCTTGAACCGGCCCGGCCACTGAACCTTCGAGCACGCCTCTAAGTCGCCACCGAGCCAGCCTCGCCTTCACCTCCAAGCTGCTACATCGACCTGCCGCAGCCATTGTGCCAAGATGGCCTCGCCTTGCTCCACCTCAAGCCGCCTCCACTCCACCGCCGTCGAGCCACCAAGTATCAAATGATCATCTCCGCCCATGTTGGGGTTCTGCCTGTGCCGCCGCCATGGCCTCGGCCCGTCCGTGCATTGAGCCGGCCTTGCCTCTACTGCAAACTGCCGCGCCTCACCTTGATTGCATCGCCAGCTCCGCCCAGCCACGAGCGCCCTTGCTGGCTCCGTCTACCCCAGCAGCCGACCCGGTCCGGTTCACCGCTGCACAAGGCTACGCCTGCGAACCTCCGCTCCAGTTCCGCTGCTGCCGCCGCAATCTGCTTCTACTGAACCGGCCTTAAGGCATCCATAACCGCGTCCCCTTGGCCTCGTGTTGAACTGTTGGATGCTATCAAAGTCCACAATCACACCCTTGGGTCACTATCGTGACATCTGCTTTGAACTGGGCCAAGCCGGCCTCACCTTGAGCTGGCTGTCTCGCTTTAAACCGTAGCCCCGCCGGGACACCTCCGGTGTATTACACCTAACCCGAGTCGTTGCCGCGGCCCCGAGCTGCATCTGACATCGCAGCTTTATCTCAAACCATCGCCTCACAGTTGCGGAACCGCCACCGGGTCAAACCCCTGTTACAAGCACTCCCGCGTTGAACCGGCCAAGGCCTCGTCGCCATGTCTCGCCGAGGACCCATCTTGACTCGGCCTGTGTTGCCACTGAGCCGCCTTGGCCGCCCCTACAAGACCCCGCCGGGTTGCCGCCGGTTGCGTCCCACTACGAGCCGCCCCGCTCTGGGCCCGTGCCGGTCGACGGTGTCGCGCCCGCGCTACTCCCGCCGGTTTGGCTTCTAGTTCATCGCGTTAGTGCCGCCCCTGTTTTTTTGAGCCGCCTTGGGCTCGTCCTCCCACTGCCAGGCTCTCTGAAGCCTAAGCAGGAAAGCACATAGAATCAATCCAGCAAGTAGTACCTGAAGGTAAAGGAGCAGGCCGTGGGAGTTGAACCGGCGACTTGAGGGTCAAATCCTGGTGCTAACAGTCACCAGGCCATGGCATGTGTTCTGGCCGATTTACTGTGGAGCAGTCGGTACGTGCAGACAAAAAGCATGCTACTACTCGCTGGTAGCACAGCCAATTAAATTTCCAGGTGCTATCTTTTCCATCTGTTTCTTTTTTATACATATTGTTTTTCCAAGAACGATTACTCTGGCCTATATCTTTCTATACAGGACAAGTGCTCACTATAAAAGTGATGCCCTACTATGGACGACGCGCGATAGCTGTTCTGCGCCGGCATTTGTGCAAATCACACTGGTGAACCGGAACACAGACCGCCGCCCCCGTAGCCCGGACTACATCAGCAATGCCGCGACCGACTCTTTTGTCCGTACTGGCGTATAACCCCGCGATGGATATCAAGTGGACTGACATATCAGGTGAAATCCATCCAATATATTTTTATATTATATATTGCTTTCTTTGAAAGAGCAATTACTCCGTCTTGCAAAGTTATCTAAATGCAGGACCCTAAACCGTTATATTGGTGCAAATTTTAAAGGCCGTCAGAAAATTGCCGGCTGAAAATGAAGATTATGGTTTAACATCTGGTTCAAGGGAAAGATGTCTCCCACAAAGCTTTGAAGCTCTCAATATCCGGTTTAACATCCGGTTCAAGAAGGATTTATCTCTTGCAAAAAGTTAAAAGGTGCCAAAGAGGACCTGCTGCCATGATGCGTGGTTCAAACATGGGTATCATGCCTTATTGGCTTATCATGTTATTGATCACTTGGGGACTTGTGGTCACGTCTGAACCATAGTCACGCCTCTTGATCGGCCTAGTGCCACAACATCACTTGGGGGCTTGGTCATGTCTGAACCAATGCAACACCTTTTGAGAGGCGAAAGCCGCCAGATCACTTGGGGACTTGGTCACGTCTGAACCAGTCACGCCTCTTGATCGGCCTAAGGCAACATAATCACTTGGGGGCTTTGGTCGAACCCGAACCATCGCTACGCCTCTTGATCGGCATAATGCCACTGCATCATTTGGGGACCTGGCTGACTTGAACCATAGCTACGCCTATTGGGGGCTTGGTCGTGTCCGACCATGGTAATGCCATTTGATGACCTCAATTGCTTCTTTTTTGCCAATTGTTTTATCATTGCCTTTGAAATTTTGTTTCATTTAGACATATATTTCTTTTGTTGCGTTTTGAAAACCGACAAATTCTTAAAGCGTTTCGACTGTCAATTACAAATTGATGGAACACGGTCAAAATCCGGAGACTATCTTCCCGGTTTGATTTTCTGTTACCATCCTATTATGGAGTAAACCGGTGTTTATCAACCCGGCTCGGCTTTCAACTAGAAGTTGTCAGTACACGATCAAATTATAATCCGGAGACTATCAGCCCGGTCTGGTTAGACTACGAGTCGCTAGTATTATATATGGTTAAACCGGTGTTTATCACAACCCGGTACGGTTTTATCATAAACCGGAACAATACGAAGGGAGTTATCATACTCAAGATTTGGGTTATCACCCTTACTAAATTTTTTTGGTAAACCAACGATGTGATTCAATGTCACAGGTATGATCTATTTCATATTTGATTATTCTTAAGTGCAGTCTTGGTTATAAACCCGGGTTATATGTTGGGCATTATGACCCGTCCGGCGGTAAATCGCCAGGACACTTTAAACTTGTTGTATGCAGAAACATGTTTGTTAAAACCGGCCTGGATTTGGACTATAAGTCGCCAGTATATATATATATTTGGATTGCGCCATTGGAATCATGCGCTTATACATCATTGGGTTATATTATTCAAATAGCCAAACTTGGCTGAATTTTCATTATGATATTGAATGAATAAGGTTTTCACCGGATTATATTATCTTGAATAGCCAACATGGCTGGATTTTTATGGTTATTAATAACCGGTATTATTAAGTTTTCAAAGTCGCTTTAGCGCAATGTCTATTATTTTATCAAAGGATATGATTTATTCTACAATGGAAGGAATAGTCCCGAGTCGTTGCAGGCTTACAACCCGGCACTTGGGGGCTACATTATTCAAATCGAGATTACATGCAAGTCTCATGTCGCTGCAAGCATGCATCATGACACTTGGGGGCTAATGCAAAGTCATTTTACTAGTCTTATTGAAGACCCGACTCATCATATTATAATGAGCCGGCCCTTGGGGGCTACCAATTGCTCCTGTCAACAATTCAAGGTACACAAGTTTTCCTCCATAATATTGAAGGATCCATTGCTCAGTTGGTAAAGCACAAAGCTCTTAACCTTGTGGACGTGGGTTCAAGCCCTATGATGGAAGCTACATTATAAGATGTTATTTTCATTAAAGTATAGATCAAGTCCCGATTCAGTATTATCTTACTAAGCTGACCCTTGGGGGCTACACATCACTGCTAAATTCTACATAATTATATTTATAAAGTTCCTGCTCATTATTGCATAATGACCCGACCCTTGGGGGGTACACTGATTGAAGTTTTTATAAGCAATTACAAGTCCCAGGTTGTTGCAAGCATGACAACCCGGCACTTGGGGGCTACATATATGGAGTACTCAGTTTATATGATTGAGATGAACAAACCGGATTTCTTCAAGGTTGAAACACTTATTGGAGCAAGTCTTAAGTTATCACTATGTTCTCCTCTTAAGACTTGGGGGCTACAAGTATTATGCATATAAAGGAGGAACATCTTCATTTTATCGGTTTTGAGCAAATCAGGAAGATCAATTACATGACCCAGTGTCGACAACAATTATGACCCGGTGCCATCAATACTTATAAACCGGCTATTTTGGTAATATTAAACCGGCAAGTTTTACATCTTCAAATCGGTTGAATATCAGATAAGTATTTCAACACCCATATTTCTTAAACCGGCGCTTTGGAAGCTGACTCAAGTGGATTATTCTTCACAATATTTCTCTGTGAGAAACCAATGTCAACAAATTGAGTATGAAGCTGGCTTGTTAACCCGGATTTTCTAGAAGGAGGAAATGACAAGGACTTAAGGATCATCAGATGCCGGTTTACAAGAATTCTTAACCCGGAGCATAATCTGTCAAATTTGCTCTTGTGTTTGTTTTACAAGATCAGTTTAACATGGATAAATCCAAATTAAACTGGGGGCTAATGTCGGGGATATACCCCGCGGCATAAACCGGCTGGAAGTATAACCCGGCTGACACTTGGCGGTTTACTTGAGATCCGACTGACACTTGGCGGTTCACTGGCGACCTGCCCTGACCTGGCGGTTTACAAGCAACCTGCCTGGTCATTATGGCTCACTTGTGACCCGGTGGGCGGGTCAGATGGATGACGAGGACCAAGGCCCAGAAGGACGGTTCACGTTTAAATGGTGGGCCGGTTTATGAGGAAAGCATAAGGAATATTCCCTTACAAAGGAAGCAAGACTAGGACTCCACTTGTAATAGAGTAATCCTAATCCTAATAGGACTAGTCATGTAAACCGCCCCTTCAACATATATAAGGAGGGGCAGGGCACCCCAAGAGGGACAAGATTCACAAGTTCCACAAGTTGGACAAGTTAGGTTTAGACAATAGCTCTCGAGATAGAGCACTCTTGTAACCGTGATCATCATCATCAATATCAATGAAGCAGGATGTAGGCTTTTACCTCCACCGTGAGGGGCCGAACCTGGGTAAAACATCGCGTCTCTTGTCCCGCTCAACCCCTCTCAAGCTACCACATAGATGCATTGGCCTCGCGACTAAGTCCTGACACTAAGGAAATCTATCGTGACAATTCCACGACAATCTCCCACCCATGTAGTCCCATCACGATCTCTAGGGGATCTCTCTATGACAAACATACACTCTCTCCTCCCCATGTCTGCATTTTCTCCGTACGTCTCTCTCGACCTCTCTTCCTTGTTTGTCAGACCCCTCTTGGCCACGTGCTAGGGGTCTTGCTCTCTCGGTTCCAAACAACCACACACTATCTCCTCATCTTGCCTCCGTTGTCGAAGATGCATGTGTGATATGTTTGCATAAGACACACACACTTTTTCTCTAATTTTATCGTGTGTTGTCCATGTCTATTTCACACACGCACACACACTTTTTTCACACTCTCTCTCTCTCTCTCTCTCTCTCTCTTGTTAGGGACTCTGTCACGTCCATAAGCATATGGATGTTTTGAAAAGTCAAACCTTAGAAATGTTTGACCAGGTATATGTGGAGAAAAACATTTACATCTAGAACGATCATTAGATTCATCACAACATGTACTTACTTCATACTATCATCTATCTTTGGTATTGTAGATATAAGTAATTTCTTTATAAACTTGGTCAAAGTTTCAAAAGTTTGACTTAAAAAAATGTTGGAACTACATTATCGAACGGAGGGAGTAGCTCTTTCTCTCTCTCTCTCTCTCTCTCTTCTCTCTCTCACAGGCCTCCCCTCTCACTCGAACTCTCTATACCAACGGATTATATGCTCACTATGTCAGCATATAGCTCCGTATATTGTTTAGTTGACCGGTCAACCAATCCACATGCTGCCTTGTCAGCTCGTGTTCTGTATCTTCGTGTGCTGGCCCATGTGACAGTGGGTGAAAATAAGTAAATTAGAGGCCCATCTAACATGCGGTGAAGTAAACAAAGTTGAAACCACTCGGGGTAGCACCCCGCATGCTAGTAAGTTGAAACCAAATTACGATAACAGTGTAGTGTTCAAAACTGCATCTACGCACTGCACCGAAAGAAATGTTTTTAGTATTTTTTCTCACGTGATCACCTGCATCGTTTTTATGTTGTACTACTATAGTAGCCTAGGCTAGTCATAGTGGAAAGTAACTTAGACTACTCCAGTAACTCTATGGTTACCCTAAGAGCAAGTACTACCTCTGTCCTGGTTTACTCTTCCAATTTTGTAGTATCAAAATTTGACCATAGATTCAACTGACAAAATGTTAATGCATGTCACTAAGAACTATATCGTTGGATTCGTATTTGAACATAATTTCAAATGGTGTAATTTTTAGTGACATGCATTGGCATTTTCTTAGGTAAATCTATGGTCAAAATTTTAAACTAAATACGAGGTAGTATTACAAAAGTGGGCTATGTAGGCCAAAACATGTGCCAAATTCACTTGTGATGCATTTGGCATCGATGCCCCTCCATTTCTCATCTGGTATCCCAATCTGGATCACCTACTTTTCTCCGGTGCCAAATTAACTCACGCAATGAAAAACACTGTGTGGGAGAGAGAGAGGACTGGGGCAATAAAAAACACTTGTTTGGGAGAGTGAGAGGCAATAAAAAACACTTGTTTGGTAGTTGGTTTGATTGATTTGTTTATACATGTGGGTGTGTGTGCACAGCGGTGCCAACTCTCTCACATCGCGAGAGTGGTGCCAAAATCTTTTGATTTGACATCGATGCGTGTTATGTGGCATACTTTTGCGAAATATGGCATTGGCCACATAGTGGAAGGCAACAAATGCCCAAGCTCTTCAGGTGCTCCTAGTTAAATGAGAGGAAACAGAAAGAGAGAGATAGATAGATAGAGAGAGAGAGAGAGAGAAAATATCACTAGCCAGCCAACCCTATCGTATGAGCGAATGATATTGGTACCTCTTGATGACACGGCAATCTTATGCAGCCAGCTGCTCTAATATGTTCTCTTCTTTTGCAGATAAAAAAAGACCTGAAAGTGAAAAATGTGCTGCACTATAACAATCTCATTGAATGCCTTGATCTCCATCTTATAGAAATTGATTTGATCGACTACCGAGGCAGCACATCTGAGATTAAATTGGCCAGGTTCTTTGTTCTGGAGGCAAGTGTGCTCGAGGTAATGAGGTTTGGCGTTCTCTCGTGCAACAATGAATGGTGTGCTGATCACCGCAAGCGTCTAAGCCTAAATGACAAAGTCTCCGCAGAAGCTGAATTTGTTTTTGAAACATCAAGTGGCCAGAGACTCGAAAACTTATTTGCCCATTAGTGACTTGTCAGGGCGGTGGATTTTAGTTTGTACGATAATGCTGCATCCACCTAAAGTAACGAAAGTTCTTACGTAAACTTCCTAGTAATTCCCTCTTCGTAGGTGCAGCATTACTCCTAACATTTGTAATATCAGTTTGAAACTTGTAACATTGTCGTGTCCTATTCCTGTGTTTTCAAAATCCTGTGAATCAAACAGGTCCTGAGTTGGTGATGATGTTGTGCCTCCCATCTTTCACCAATAGCCGTCGGATCTAGATCTGACGCATACAAACCAAGCTTCTCCATTTTTGCAAAAAGATGCCCACATTTGTTCCCTATTTACAAACAACTCCTTGTCTCTCACAATCAGCCTCATCTCCTCCCCACCACATCTAGGAGTAGAAGGCCATGGAAAAATCTGGCGCGATGGCCGCTGCCGGAGCCGTCCACCCCCAATCTTGGTGTTCCGTGCAATGCACAGGCATCTACGCATGGGAAATTATGTCGAACAGGGCTAGTTGTAAGCAGGCTAGCTCTACAGCCATGATGATAGTGACTGAAGACGGTGAGGCTGACTATGGTATGCCGAACATGGCGCCTATACTCAGGTGTCATCTCCGGCGCAGGGTCTTGTCACTTCACTGTGAGGAGTAGCACATAATAATTTGACCAACGGGTAGTACAGTGCTAGTACTCCGACTACTACATTGGTAGTACTAATACTAGTACTAGTAGCACCACCGTCTAGATTTAGGAGTACTAGCACGTCCATCTGGATTTTAGTATTTGACTAGCAATATCTAGTAATGCATGTCACCAAAAATGTACTACTCCCTCTGTAAATAAATACATGGTGTTTTATTCCTATCGGTGAGAGAACTTAATGTTTTTTGCTACTCCTAACTAGAGTACTAATAGGATTACATGCAATGAACTAAACATTGCATGTCATGTTTGGTAGTCTCAAGTCATTGAAAGCATGCACGGCCCACATCTCTCATTGGTTGATATGTCACGAAATAAGAAACAAGGAGGGAGTTAATGCACCGTGCCTAAGTATTTTGGGATTATTTGGTTTTCGTAAGGTGACTTACACAACATTTTTGTTTACATGCATTAACATTTTATTAGTTAAATCAAAGGTCAAAACTTGGCGCAAAATGCAAAGGGGACCAATAAACCAGTAAACATCAAACTTCTCTCGTTTGGCCCCAACTAGAGGTCCAGTGAGATGACTATACTACACTGGCACGGAGGGGGACGCAGCTTCATTGACTTACGGCAACTGCCTTTGGGTGAATGACACGTGGCCCTAGGGGGTGGGTGGCCCACCTATCATAGAGCCAAAGGCAGGTGCAGTAGAGGGCCGAGGAGTAGTACGAAATCCTACGCACCTACGCACGCTAACCAAGGGCTGAGTGATCACTCGAATCGCAAGATTAGTTGACTAGAAGCTATGCTAGACCCATGGAGGCGATGAGCGCGAGCATCAGCCGGCTGTGCCAGATGGTCCACGACGCCGGCCTGCGGCCCGACACCGAGGAATGTCTCCAGGTAGTATTGCTTGAGGCCGCCAGGGCGAGGGGCTGCTTGGACGACAACTTCATCTCCTTGTTTGACAAGGTCCTCGTCGGTTTTCTCGACAAGTTCACCGTCGTCAAGAAGCTTGCAGACGACTTTGACGTAAGCCTCCAGCCGACGCGCCCAGGCTCTGCGATGCCCGCCACCCTCAACGGCCACTATGGTAACAACCTCTTCGATGCACTGGTGGCCCTGCGACTGCCCGTCGTCGCGCCGGAGAATGTCCACCTCGAGGTCGCGCTCGCCGCGCAGCGCCTGGCGAAGCAAAACACCATCGACATAATCACCCACGTCTACACGCAAATCGTCCACAAGGACTACTACATGCAAGAGGAGGACCATAGGACGTTGGCCTTCTTGGAGCACAGGGCAACCTTGGACGGCACTGTTCAGAAGCACGTTGAGCTCTCCGCCAACGCTGCTGCTCCTCACACGTCGGTTGGTGACCCGGCACACTAGGGCGTGAGGATGTCGTTGAACGTTGATGGATCCGTATGTATTTTTAGCTTTCTGTCAAATCCATGTAGTAGTATATGATACTACAGTAATTATCTTACCTTTCGCATCAACTTCATAATTTTCGTACGTACTCCATGCATGAACGGCGCCAGAACCAAACTTCGCATTACTCTAGGCAAAATCGTTGTTTTCCATCTATCGGTCATGCCATGGAGCAGAACCAAATTTTACAAGTTACGAGTTCAAAAGGAAAAGCCTGGCGTGTTCGCGTCGCACCCCCACACGGTTGGTCCGGCACGCCGCTCAAGCGGGAATGTGTGCGGTGTTGCATTTTCACTTACAAGTGGGACCGCAATTGAGCAAACCGACTATCGGCAAACCCCCACCCCGCCCACCGCGCGATGGCTGAGAAAACAGGAGGGAGAAGAGATGGTTGTAGCATGGACTCCAAGAAAATTGGTGTCGGATGGGACTCGTGTGGGTGGCGTGTGTCGTACTGCTAGACGTGAATGCTAGTTATGGTCCATGCCACCCCACTATATCGAGCCTATATCGAGGTACGTAGAACAAATTTCCTACGGTCCGTGCTCGGCCCTCCTCTATCTCTCTTCTCAGCCAGCTAGCGGATGCGCGGAGCCCATCGTCTGTTTGCTCACATGCGGCCCCACATGTCAGTGAAAACGCAAGAGGACCCACTGAACCTGCACATCTTTCACCTCGATGTGCTGGTAATGAAAAACAAATCCAATAAAGATCTTCGATGGCCGCTTTTGGAGTTACTCAAGAGTAGTAAGATTCTATTTACAGTTTAACCCAAGATGCACATCTCGTGGCTTCAACTACCACTCTATTTTCTTTCATGACACGACATGTCTAGATACATATATATTTTGATAAATAGAAGGCATGTATTTTGCAATGGAGGGAGTAGAATGGATGCAAGTTTTTGTAATGGGAAGAAGAGTACATCCATATATTGATAGAGCGCAATTTAGTAGATGTTCTATCACTTTTAGCTAGCACAGACGCAAGATCGAGCCTCCGCGGATCAACAATGAATGCATCGAGAAGGCACTAATCCAACTTACAGGAGTAGTAAAATGTATTCTTGTGGTTCTTGTTTTCTTTGGTCTTGCTTTTCTAGTCAAAATTATCATTGGAGTTCGTGCAAAACGGAGGTGCGTTTGGGGTCGTGCGTTGGAGTTGGCCTTACAAGTGGGACCGCAGTTAAGGAAACCGACTATCGTCAAACCCCCACCTCGCCCGCCGTGCGATGGCTGAAGTTAGAGAAATGACTAGGTTGAAGAGATTGCTCTAGCATGGACTCCAAGAAATAATATGGTGTCAGATGGATGTCGTGGTGGTGGCGTGTGCCGTACTCCTGGACGTGAATGCTTGTTCTGGCCCATGCCACCCTACTACTCCTACTACTTACTCCTACTATATAGTACTAGTATCGAGGATTCAAGGTGCTGGTTACGTACAGCGAACACATTAACATATGGCTACAGTAAAAACACCCACCCAACGCGGGAAGCATGTGAAGCTAGTACACATTTAGAGAAGCGACTCGAAAGCCATTCATAAATTTAGTTAGTTTATCACATGCATATCATTTTATTACATACAACAGGTCATCAACCCACATCGACAACGAGGATACATTATAAATACTAAAGTTTTCACCACACAACAAATAACAAGCAATGAAATGAACTTCAACTCAACCATTCCTCGGTGTTGGAAACGCTTGCTTTGAACCACAAGTGATTCTCTGGGATGGGCCATCGATTGTCGATTTGGAAACCAACACAAGACTGATCATCCAGGCTGAAGCAGCCTACTATATCAGTACCAGGGTAGGGAACCACCCAAATGTCTGAGGTATAGACACAGTTGCTTCTCATAAATGGTACTGTTAACGTTGTGTCAACAGCAGTTGGATCGCCTTTCACCATCATCGGATGGTTTTGTCCAAGGAAGAGCGAGTTTTCTCCAAGACTATCAATTCTGTACTAGGGAGAAGGAGTTGGCGCTAGCACACTACTATCCATCCCGAATACCATGCAACGGGTGTTGGAATAGGTCCGGAGAGTGCGACCATGGGAGACTACACCTGCTTCCTTAGTAGTAACATCATCAGTGGGTTGTATACACACAAGAGGTGATCCATCGGAATTAGTTGCCAGGCGCCACTGAGTATATGGGTTCTGCTCGTCCTCATGCTCGTGATCATCACCATCGTCATCTCCCCCTTGGTTATAAAAATTTTCAAGTATAGGTGGTGGGATGTTCACAGGACCTTGGAAACACAAGAAGAAGGTTAATTAGTAAAGGGAAACTTGCTAACCCGCATGCATGTGGATGAAACAATTATAATTACGGTGGAAGACAAACGTACCGAAACTACGAGGATCCCATGCAAAACCAGTGCCACGAGTGGTGGCAGCAAACACAAGGCCCTCGTATTGAATTGCATCACAATACTCATCCGTGTACAGAAACTGATTTTTGAGCAATATCCATCGAGTCGAACCACAAAGGACGGCAACAAGCTTGTCGAAGATAGCAACAACTTGGTAGTTGTTGTAATTCCAAGAGCGGTTGGGAACTCGACAAATTGCTATCTTCTGTAGAAGACAGTCACCATGATCATATTTGAACATGCGTACAATACCGGTGTGCTCAACCTCTGGGCAGTCTGCTGAGATTTTTGGAAGTGGAACCCGGTCACGAGTGTACACATTCACAAGTTCCCACTCGTAGTTGGACCCAATGTAAACAACCCAATCTCCATTTACGCCCGCCCAAGCCTTGCCCTCAAGCGATGGCATCTTAACATCATACGTATCATTATCAAGCGGCATCAACTGGCACAGGGAGAGGCCTCCATCGTGCCGGCGCCAGTCATCAGGGTCACGGCGAAGAACATAGGGGAGATCAAACCGCTCCTTGACTCTTGGGTTCTTTGTAATGATGTTATTAGTTGAGTCGAGAATGGGCTTGAACGAACCTGCCATGCTAGCCGAGGTGATGACGTCGCACCGATCAACGAGTTCCTCCATCACGTCATCTTTTAGATCGGGGCAAGAATAACGGTGTCGTTTCCAGCCTGTTCCCACCATGGAGAATACGATCGAATAATGGCAGAATAAAGGGTGAAGGACTGAAGGAAAATGGAGGAGGGAGAGGAAGAGCGTGCGACAGCAGTTCCAAATCGAGAGGGAAAGGCGAAGAGTCGGTGGACGGTTGCAAGTTTGCCACGGTTCACGAAGAGGCGCCCCGGCCTACACGTCTATTCAGAAATACTCCTACTACTCGCCGTCGTCTCAGTAATATGTTGGAACGGGACCACATGTCAAGGAAACATGGTGTGTAATTTCTCGTGCAAAATGCCATCTGGCCGCGTTGGCCCGAGGTGTCGCATTAGTTATCGACCTTTATTTTTTAATGGTGTGTCGATCAGTTTTGAAGCACGACTAACTGGTACTGTACACAGAGAAAATATAAACTACTATACCACTACTCCACCTCCAGTACTAGTAGTATAAAAAAGATATATAGGCTAGAGCTTGAGCGGTTTCTTGCTAAGGGCTGCCCACTTGCTTCTCACACTACCACCCTATCTCGAGATCTAAAAAAGACGGCCCCTCTCTCCCTCCTCACCGGTGGTCACAGATCCACCGGGGAAGAAAAGGACATGCATCGTTGACGCACTCGTCATCGGCGAGCAAGGTCACGCACTGACGACAAGGTCGTCCTCCCAGACCTAGCGCCCGCGCGGGATGGCCTTCGTCCCCAAGCTTGTTGTCATAGTGTGTGCGGAGGACGATGACCACGAGTGAAGCCACTTCCCGCCAACCCTCAGGTATGCTACCTCTTTTCAAACCATAACCGTGTTCTATTGCCCCATCTTCCACGTCGTTGCATGTGGATCTTTTTCCACTCCACCATCTTCCCAATTTGCTATCCTCTGCTCTGCTGGCCACGCAGACGAAAACCATAATTTGCACTATTAAAGGAAACCCTACTTCATGCAGACTAATCCATGTCTGGGTTGGATAAGGAAAGGAAGGGAGACTGTATTGTCCAAGAGAGTAGACATCGAACCCACATCTAGGTTGAAAAGGGGAAAATCAGTAGCTAAGGAACAATTCTCGTGTCTCTTGGTTGAAGAAGGGTAGAAAGTCATGACAACGCAATAGAGAATGACCAGGTCGATCGGTTTGTTGTCCTTGCATAGGAAAAAGGTGGCTAAAGAGAACAAAAATGGGACGTAATTCACATATGTTGCCTGGATATTTGTTGCTCTGGGCAACCATACCTCCCTCACCACTCTGCGTCCGTGGAGGTACATCGTACTGGTGCGCCCACTATCCGAATGGGCCTCCCATGCTCTTATTGCCACTTTTTTTGCTATTAGTATAATGCCAGCAGACAAGTCAAGCAATGCTACTGCTAAAGTGATGCCACATTTAACTAATGTCGCTCTCAGTCTAATGCCACCCATAAATTTAAGCAATGTCATTTAATGTCACTGGATTATTTCAAGGTTAGCTGTTGATTGTGGATGTATTAAAGATTTTTCAGCTAAGGCATTGTAATACTGTTGCACAGCCAGTATACCAACCATGAAACTTGTTACTACCTTCAGATTTTTGCACTGTTAATGCTTATAGATTACATACCTCACTTTCATGAGATAAGTTATTTTTTTTGTACAGTGTCACCAAAATGCCAAGGCGCTGATGTCATTTTATTTTGGTTAAACTGCACAGACAATTATGAAGACAAGAGGAAAGGTCAATAGTGGGCACCTCCTCCGGCTATTCTCTTGATGAGGTCTGTAAGTTTGTCTCTAATGCATGTCGACTACATACCTGACATCATGATGTAATGTTATGTCATTTCCTTTTGTACAGTGTCACTGAATTGTCAAGGCGGTGATGGCATTTTATTTTAGTAGAACTGCACAAAATTTGCTTAAAATAAGAGGAAAGGTCAGGAATGGCTCGCTTTTCCAGAAAAAACTATGTATGCCTTCCTGACATTAGCCGTTGTTGCTTTATTTATTCCTTCAAATAGGTGGTTAGAAACAGTCTTGCTACCTTTTCCCATTAAGAAATTGGAATGCTTATATTTGTGAGTCTATGCTTCAACTAGTGCCACTTTTAGAGTAATCACACTTTCAATATTTATGCAAACAAGGATGCTCGATTTTAGTGGAACTGCACAAAAAGTCCAACTGGTTCAACATTAGGAGCATGTTTTTTCCAAACCTTTATATCCAATTGGTGGCACTATGAGCTGTTCATTATGAAGGTACATGGTTTGCTACTATCTTGCTACTCTTTTTGTACTGTCATTAGATAGTAATACTAGTGGTTTGCATGTGAATTTATTGGCAGGGTGGACCTACATTGGAGGTGCAGGACAAGATTCAATGATTGGGTGCCCAATTTCGGTTGTATCGATTTCACCTCTTCCATCACTGCGAACATGGATATCCTTGGTCTGATGAAGAATAGGCGCTATATTTCTGATCTGAACCAGCAAATCAATTCAGTATGAAATTGTCCAGGGCAAAACATAACTGTATCAGATTGTCCAGTGCAGAACATGACAGATGCTAAGCGGAAGAGACATGTTTAAACTGAAAATACAAGGTGTGGTATATGTTTACTAGCTTCTTGATATTTGTGCAGACAAAGATGTCTGCCATTGCTATTTGGCAAACAAACAAAGTGCCCGCAATTTTGATTGAACTGCACAAGAGAATAGTATAGTCACTACATGTAGTGCCATTTGAAAATAGACACAGAAAGATTGGATAGTCACTTCATGGACTGTAGAAAAGTAGTACTGTGCTATTTATTGGTCAACACTAGGTGCTTCATTGCTTTGGTCTAATTATACAATGGGCATCATTTTGCCTAAGTTAAAGTTTGTATTCCGAAAATAGTCTCGCCGTGTGATCGAGAGAAGACCAAATCATATTGCAGTGGATGTTCCTCCATCATGTGTGGTTCATTCTCATGGTTCCAGCTGTTGGTGAGACCACTTATGTTTGCAAGAGGAATTGCAGACTTCACAAACAAATTTGTCTTTTAGTCTGTACTGAATGTTGGCGAAGAGAAGCATCCATGTTAGTAGGAAGAACAGATGTTTTTTTCTAGATCTTTGCTTTTGGAGCTACATATTTGTATGTGATCTGTGAATCATTGAGATGCATTAACATGTTGATCTTATGTATGGGAATCGTACTAGTTAGTTTTAGTTGCAACGCAAGATCCAAAGTGGCTGATCTTTGCTTTTGGAGCTACATATTTGTATATGATCTGTGAATCATTGAGATGCATTAACAGTTACTTATTCCTGTTCGCTCAGTGTTTACAAGTTACTGATCGATCACTAGCTAGCCTACAAATGCGCTCCTGGCAGTTTTATTTGCGAGGCAAGATGCGAAGTGGCATTTTTTTGAATAAAAATGCCTACCTCTGAAGAAACTGACAGGCTACACTATCGATCCTACATGGATAAAAAATGCCTACCTCTGAAGAAACTGACAGCTACACTATCGATCCTACACGGATAAATAGCGGATCACGCACGTACTACCTCCTTTCCGGTTGCAGGGCTCAATTCAAGAAATGACCTACTCGATCCTACACGAATAAATAGCGGATCACGCACGTACTAGTACCTCCTTTCTGGTTTGCAGGGCTTAATTCAAACCTCTCACCAACCAAGGTACTCCCTCCGTCCGGGATTTATTAGTCCCGTGAGCAAAGCAGCAAGACCAAGGCATGGCAATAATTAATGGTGAGGGAGTCCTGGATTAGGGGGTGTCCGGATGGCCGGACTATACCTTCAGCCGGACTCCTGGACTACGAAGATACAAGATTGAAGACTTCGTCCCATGTCCGGAAGGGACTTTCCTTGGCGTGGAAGGCAAGCTAGGCGATACGGATATGTCGATCTCCTACCATTGTAACCGACTTTGTGTAACCCTAACCCACTCCGGTGTCTATATAAACTAGAGGGTTTTAGTGCGTAGGACAACATATAGAACAACAATCATACCATAGGCTAGCCTCTAGGGTTTAGCCTCTCCGATCTCGTGGTAGATCTACTCTTGTACTACCCATATCATCAATATTAATCAAGCAGGACGTAGGGTTTTACCTCCATCAAGAGGGCCCGAACCTGGGTAAAACTTCGCGTCCCTTGCCTCCTGTTACCATCCGGCCTAGACGCACAGTTCGGGACCCCCTACCCGAGATCCGCCGGTTTTGACACCGACATTGGTGCTTTCATTGAGAGTTCCTCTATGTCGTCGCCGTTAGGCTTGATGGCTCCTATGATCATCAATAGCGATGCAGTCCAGGGTGAGACCTTCCTCCCCGGACAGATCTTCGTCTTCGGCGGCTTCGCACTGCGGGCCAATTCACTTGGCCATCTGGAGCAGATCGAAAGCTATGCCCCTGGCCGTCAGGTCAGATTTGGAAGTTTAAACTACACGGCTGACATCCGCGGGGACTTGATCCTCGACGGATTCGAGCCACTGCCGAGCGCGCCGCACTGTCACGACGAGCATGATCTAGCTCTGCCGCCGAACAGTGCCCTGGAGGCCGCACCCGCATCGGCTTCGACCCTTAATTCGGAGCCAACTGCGCCGATCGAGGATGGGTGGTTGGACGCCGCCTCGGGGGCTGCGATCCCAATGGTGATCGAGCCGAACACCAGCCCTGCACTCCGCGAGACTCATGACTCCAAGGAGCCGGACTCCTCTCCGGACTCCGAACCCTCCGCGCCCCTGCCGATCGAATCCAATTGGGCGCCGATCATGGAGTTTACTGCCGCGGACATCTTTCAGCACTCGCCTTTCAGCGATATTCTGAAAACACTAAAGTCTCTCTCTTTATCAAGAGAGCCCTAGCCGGACTACGGTCAGCAAGGTTGGGATACGTACGATGAAGAAATTCAAAGCCCAGCCTCCACCCACTTTGTAGCCACTATCGACGATTTAACCGACATGCTCGACTTCGACTCCGAAGACATCGACGGTATGGACGCCGATGAAGGAGATAATGAAGAACCAGCGCCTATTGGGCCCTGTAAAGCCACCTCGTCGTATGACATATACATGGTGGACACCCCAAAAGGAGATGGCGATGGAATAGCAGAGGATGACCCCTCCAAGAAACAGCCTAAGCGCCGGCGTCAGCGGCGCTGCTCAAAATCTCGCCAAAGCAAACCCGGTGATTCCGGCACGGGAGATAATAATACTCCGGAGAGTGCCGAAGAAAACACCCTCCAGCAAGATTCAGCATAGGAGGATGGAGAAGCTAGCCCTCATGAGAGAGCGGCAGATAGAGAGGTCGAGGACGATAATTATACGCCTCCCTCCGAAGACGAGGCAAGCCTCGACGACGACGAATTCTTCATGCCAAGATCCCGTCGAGCAAGAGCGTTTTCAACGCAGGCTTATGGCCACGGCAAGAAGCCTCAAGAAAAAATAGCAACAGCTTAGAGCTGATCAAGATCTGCTAGTCGACAGATGAACTAAAGTCCTTGCATCCAAAGAGCATAAACTCGAACGCCCCTCCAAAAGCTACCCAAAGCGTAGGTTGCTACCCCGATTAGAGGAGGAAGCACTTAAACCTACATCACCAGCACTTGATACGGTCGATCGGCCACCTCGTGGCCGCGAGAGAGAGGCCTCTCGGCCCTCCACTCAAGCAGCACCCCGTACCAAGGCACGGGAAAATGCGCCTGACCTGCGAGATATGTTGGAGGACAAGGCAAGGCAAACAAGATCGATCTACGGATTGCATGGGCGCCCCATGACTCGAGACGGTAACCGTCACGCCGGACACAAATCCGGCAGGGCCGAACACAGTAGACAAAGCTCATTGCAGCTACGTCGTGATATAGCCCAGTACAGAGGCGCCGCACACCCACTATGCTTCACAGACGAAGTAATGGATCATCAAATCCTCGAGGGTTTCAAACCCGTAAACATCGAATCATATGATGGCACAACAGATCCTGCGGTATGGATCGAGGATTATCTCCTTCATATCCACATGGCCCGCGGCGATGATCTCCATGCCATCAAATACCTCCCACTCAATCTTAAAGGACCAGCTCGGCATTGGCTTAACAGCTTGCCAGCAGGATCAATCAGTTGTTGGGAGGACCTGGAAGCCGCATTCCTCGACAATTTCCAGGGCACTTATGTGCGACCACCAGACGCCGATGACCTAAGCCACGTAATTCAGCAGCCAGAGGAATCGGCCAGGCAATTCTGGACACGGTTCCTAACAAAGAAAAATCAAATAGTCGACTGTCCGGACGCAGAGGCCCTAGCAGCCTTCAAGCACAATATCCGTGACGAGTGGCTTGCCCGGCACCTTGGACAGGAAAAGCCGAAATCTATGGCAGCACTCACGACACTCATGACCCGCTTTTGCGCGGGAGAAGACAGCTGGCTTGCTCGTAGCAACAATATGACCAAGAACCCTGGTAATTCGGATACCAGGGACAGTAGTGGCAGGTCGCGTCGCAACAAGCAGAAGCGCCGCATTAACGGCGACAATGCTGAGGATACGGCAGTTAATGCCGGATTCAGAGGCTATAAATCCGGTCAGCGGAAAAAGCCATTCAAAAGAAATCCTAGGGGCCCGTCCAGTTTGGACCGAATACTCGACCGCTTGTGCCAGATACATGGCACCCCCGAAAAGCCGGCCAATCACACCAACAGGGATTGTTGGGTGTTCAAGCAGGCAGGCAAGTTAAATGCCGAAAATACTGACAAGGGGCTGCATAGCGATGACGACGAAGAGCCCCGGCCGCCGAACAACAGTGGACAGAAGGGGTTTTCCCCACAAGTGCGGACGGTGAACATGATATACGCAACCCACATCCCCAAGAGGGAGCGGAAGCGCGCGTTAAGGGACGTATACGCGGTAGAGCCAGTCGCCCCAAAGTTCAACCCATGGTCCTCCTGCCCGATCACCTTTGATCGAAGGGACCATCCCACTAGCACCCGTCATGGCGGATTCGCCGCATTGGTTCTAGACCCAATTATTGACGGATTTCATCTCACTAGAGTCCTTATGGACGGCGGCAGCAGCCTGAACCTGCTTTACCAGGATACAGTGCGGAAAATGGGCATAGATCCCTCGAGGATTAAGCCCACCAAAACGACCTTTAAAGGCGTAATACCAGGTGTAGAGGCCAACTATACAGGCTCAGTCACACTTGAAGTGGTCTTCGGATCTCCGGATAATTTCCGAAGCGAGGAGTTAATCTTCGACATAGTCCCATTCCGCAGTGGCTATCACGCACTGCTCGGGCGAACCGCATTCGCCAAGTTCAATGCGGTACCGCACTACGCATACCTTAAGCTCAAGATGCCAGGCCCTCGAGGAGTAATTACGGTCAATGGAAACACCGAACGCTCTCTCCGAACGGAGGAGCACACGGCGGCCCTTGCAGCGGAAGTACAAAGCAGCCTCTCCAGGCAGTTCTCCAGTCCGGCCATTAAACGTCCGGACACCGTCAAGCACGCCCGGAGTAACCTACAACAAGACCGCCTGGCACGTTCTGAGCAGGCGTAGCAATGCGGCCCCAACCCCAGCCCTCGCAAAAATGCGACACCAGTACTTCGCGTACATAACTACGCTCTAGAAATACCATGGGTACAGGGGGAGGGGCACCATCACGGCACGCCCGAAACACGGCTTAAACTGCACCAGGGGCTGCCGATCTTTTAATTTTCTCTTACTTTCAGGACTCCACTCTTCGGAAGGCCTGTTCGGCAGTTCAATTGCCGCACAAACGATGCAAGAACCAGGGAAGCAGACAAGCCATGCCGCATTATGGAACTCCCAGGTGGTCTCTATCACGAGCAATATACCTGTTTCACATACCTTTCCGCAGCCTGCCCCTGGAACGGACATGTTAAATAGTCCAACCTTTTGCTTATCGCATTATTTGTATCGTTCTGCTTTGATCGCAGCCCTTTTTAATAAACAATGCATAGCTTTTGTCTATTTTTGCATTACTCTTTTTTTACAAATATATGTTCCTTAACGACATGTTGCACCCGTACACTTTGGTACGGCCAAAATACGCCAGGGGCTTTAGTACCCCTCAATATGGTGTGAGAAGTCCGAACACTTTAACAAGTGCGGCACCCCGAACTTATAGCATTATATGCATCGGCTCCGAATCATGTCTTGGGTCAATAGTTGGGTTTGCCCGGCTCCTATGTTTTGGTGCCTTACGTTCCGCTATATCGGCTAAGGTAGCACTAGGAGAACTACTGCGATTGTGCCCCAGTTGAGCTGGGTCGAGCACCTCAGTAGAGAAAGCTAAAACTGACTGTCATGATGAAGCGAGAGCTGGTCGCTGTTCGAGAGGTTTTTCGAGTCCCTAAAGACTTATGCCGCTTAGAGCGAGGAGTCGGCTCTGTCCGGCCAAGGCGTGGATAGCGCCCCGAACTCGGTCTTCCGAATACCAGGGGCTTCGCCGAAATTTAAAATTATAGAATTCTATGGCTAAGTGAGAGTGTTCACGCATTATAGTCCGATTGCCTTGTTCGTTGTGCTGAGCGCCTCCCTCGAAGGACCCAAACATGGGAAAAAGAGCGCTCAGGTTTATCCCCGAACACCCCAGCACTAGCGGCACGGGGGCAGAAGCCGACGACTCGCCATCTCTCAGAATTGATAAACAGCCGCACAGAAGGTAATATTTTAAATTCCAACAGCATTGCTTAGCGCATATGAACAAGTTTTCAGCGCACAGGACAAAACGAGCGAGTTTTACTCAAAAATTACATCCCTGGAACATTCATCCGCCATAAGGCAGGCACCCTTCAGAACATCCTTATAATAATTCTCGGGCTTGCGATGCTCTTTCCCCGGCGGTGGCCCGTCCTTCACAAGCTTCTCAGCATCCAGCTTGCCCCAGTGCACCTTAGCACGGGCAAGGGCCCTACGGGCACCTTCAATGCAGACGGAGCGCTTGATGACTTCGAGCCTTGGACAGGCCCCCACCAGCCGCCGCACCAGCCCGAAATAGCTCCCAGGCAGAGCCTCTCCAGGCCACAGCCGAACTATGAGGCCCTTCATGGCCTGTTCGGCCGCCTTGTGGAGCTCGACCAGTTGCTTCAGCTGGTCGCTCAGGGGCACGGGGTGTCCGGCCTCAGCATACTGAGACCAGAACACCTTCTCTGTCGAGCTGCCCTCCTCGGCTCGATAGAATGCGGCGGCATCGGACACGCTACGGGGAAGATCTGCGAACGCTCCTGGAGAGCTCCGGATTCGGGTAAGTAACAAGTAACTCACGTTTATGTGTTTGCTTTGCATAAAGAATGCCTTACCCGCCGCTATCTTTTTCACCGCATCCAACTCCTGGAGGGTCTTCTGGGATTCGACCTTGGCAGACTTGGCATTTTCAATAGCCATCGCGAGCTCGGACGCTCGCGTCTTTGAGTCAAGCTCCAAACTCTCATGTTTTTTCATGAGAACCTGGAGCTCTTGCTGCACCTTGCCAACCTGGGCCTCATACTTCTCCCGCTCGGTGCGCTCCGTGGCCGCCCTCTTCTCGGCCTCGAGCAGCGCTTGCTTAAGGGTCGCCACCTCAGACGTGGCCCCTACAATAGCCACGATAATCCTGTCATTTTTTGCAATTGCACCTTTTTTATATATATTTAAACAAGGTATTTCTTACCTTCCTTGTCCTCGAGCTGCTTCTTGGCACGCCCGAGCTCTTGCTCGGACTGCTCGAGGTTCTGCTTTAGCGTGTCCACTTCCGCAGTCAGTGCGGCGGACGCCAGCAGAGAAGCCTGCATACGCATATTGACTCTTTTTGTTAGACTCCTGCGAATTTTATTTGATCCTCTATTCGGCTTTTCTTCCCGAACGCCAAACAGAGCATCAGGGGCTACTGTCTATGCGGTAATATTATTTACACATTCTTTACTTACCTCAAAGCCTGTTAAAAGGCTAGCACAAGCTTCAGTCAGTCCGCTCTTGGCGGACTGAACCTTCTGGACCACCGCACTCATAATGGTGCGGTGCTCCTCGTCGATGGAGGCGCCTTTGAGCACCTCCAACAGATTGTCCGGCGCCTCCGGTTGGACGGGGGTCACCGGCACGGTGGGCTTGCTCCTCTTGGAAGGAGGTCGCCCGCCGGACTCTGGAACCTTTGAAGGTTCCGGAGCGATGTCCGGCCTAGAGCCGGACTTGGAGCCCTGGGGGGGGGGGGTTATCCCATTTACTCCTGGAGTCCGGGAGGTCGCCTTGCGGCGCTTCCAGGACCACCTCCTCCTGGCTTGGAGCCTGTTGGGACAACACTTCGGCGTCGTCCATAGGGCGGGGGGAGGAAGCCGTCGGAAGCGAATTCACATCCGACGAGTCCAGTGAACCGCTGGACGACGCGTCGAGCCGGTCTTTGGGTGGGTTGCATAAACATATTCGACATAAGGGAAAGCTGTGCAATAAAGGAATACTATGAATTACTCTGGTATCTGGATACTTACGATTTCGCCAGGGGCTTTGCCCTGAGCGGCCACTCCTCTCCGCCGTCGTCGGCGTCGGTGGAGTAGTCCGGAGGAAGGGTTTTCCCCTTCTTGGACCCTTCGGCCTCCTTAGTAAGGGCGGCCTTCCTTTTCTTCTCTCCCCCCGCTGGAGGGGGGAGGTCTCTTCTTCCTCCTCCTCGTCTTCACGGGAGGACTGCGCCTTGGAGCCGTCGGATGATGAACCCAACACCTCCTGGCACCGGGCACTTTTTCGAGTCCCCATGGCCCTCTTCGTGGCCTTCTTCTCCGGCACCACATAGGGTGCCGGAACCAGCAGCTTCGCCAAGCAGGCATCTGCTGGGTCTTCGGGCAAAGGAGCCAGACAGTCGATCTATTCGGACTTCGCCTGCCAAACCTGTCAAAGGTAAGGGAGCTTAGATCCTACATAGAGTTAAACTATGAAAAACTAATACCCTGTAAAAGGCACAACCAACTTACCGCGTTGGCGTGACGCTACGCGCTGAATCTGCGATCCTCGGTAGCAGATGCGGGAGCCTCGGCGCCCTTGAAAAGCACCTTCCAGACGTCTTTGTACGTCGTGTCAAAGAGCTTGTTCAGAGTTCGGTGCTGCGCCGGGTTGAACTCCCACAGATTGAAGGCCTGTTGTTGACACGGGAGGATCCGGCGGATGAGCATGACCTGGACTACATTGACAAGCCTGAGCTGCTTGTCCACCAGGGTTTGGATGCATGTTTGCAGTCCAGTCACCTCTCCTTTGCTGCCCCACGACAGGCCTGTCTCTTTCCAGGACGTGAGCCGCATTGGGGGTCCGGACCAGAACGCGGGGGCTGCGACCCACTCAGGGTCGCGTGGCTCGGTGATGTAAAACCACCCCGATTGCCACCCCTTCAGGGTCTCCATGAAGGAGCCCTCGTGCCATAAGATGTTGGGCATCTTGCCCACCATGGCGCCTCCGCACTCTGCCTGGTTGCCGCGCACCACCTTCGGCTTGACATTGAAAGTCTTGAGCCATAGGCCGAAATGGGGGCGGATGCAGAGGAAAGCCTCGCACACGACGATAAACGCCGAGATGTTGAGGATGAAATTCGGGGCCAGATCATGGAAATCCAGGCCGTAGTAGAACATAAGTCCCCGGACGAATGGGTGGATAGGAAAGCCCAGTCCGCGGAGGAAGTGGGGGAAGGAACACTACCCTCTCATGGGGCCTTGGGGTGGGGAGGAGCTGCCCCTCTTCGGGAAGCCGGTGCGCGATGTCATTAGACAAGTATCCGGCCTTCCTCAGTTTTTTGATGTGTCCC
Organism: Triticum aestivum; assembly: GCF_018294505.1. Lineage (NCBI taxonomy): Eukaryota > Viridiplantae > Streptophyta > Magnoliopsida > Poales > Poaceae > Triticum > Triticum aestivum. The sequence goes on along the minus strand of NC_057812.1, from coordinate 634,774,772 downwards.
TCCGTGACGGAGGATACCATCCACTTGCCTCCCACTCCGGACATGGCTGGAGAAGGTTGAGGTGGGGAGTGCAGACTTGGGCGCTGGAGCTCAAGTGCACGAAAATGGATAGGCAAAGGAGGAAGAAGGCGTAGGTGAAAAGGTGGATCCTTATCCCCTTATATGGGTGGACGCAACTACGTGTCCCCACCAGCCTGGTAAAACTCGCTTATCCCCAAGCGCCGTAATCAATGGCGTGGTTGGGTTACCCACGTCCGTATTGATGAGAATCCCGGAATAAGGGGACACGATCTCTGCTTCGACGAGACATGCCAAGGAAACCGCCTCGCATGACACGCTGAGGTGGGATAGTAAAACGATTCGAATAAAGGCTTGGCCGTGGTGCGTCACACTACGGAATACGTCAGCAGATTAGATTTGTGTAAATATTATTCTCTCTATGGCAATATGTGGAAACTTATTTTGCAGAGCCAGACACTATCTTTGTGTTCAAAAATCTTCTATGAAGTACTTGGAGGAGGAACTCACCTTGCAATGCCGAAGACAATCTGCGCGCCGGACTCGTCGTCATTGAAGCCTGGTTCAGGGGCTACTGAGGGAGTCCTGGATTAGGGGGTGTCCGGATGGCCGGACTATACCTTCAGCCGGACTCCTAGACTATGAATATACAAGATTGAAGACTTCGTCCCGTGTCCGAAAGGGACTTTCCTTGGCGTGGAAGGCAATCTTGGCGATACGGATATGTAGATCTCCTACCATTGTAACCGACTTTGTGTAACCCTAACCCTCTCCAGTGTCTATACAAATTGGAGGGTTTTAGTCCGTAGGACAACATATAGAACAACAATCATACCATAGGCTAGCTTCTAGGGTTTAGCCTCTCCGATCTCGTGGTAGATCTACTCTTGTACTACCCATATCATCAATATTAATCAAGCGGGATGTAGAGTTTTACCTCCATCAAGAGGGCCCGAACCTGGGTAAAACTTCGTGTCCCTTGCCTCCTGTTACCATCTGGCCTAGACGCACAGTTCGGGACCCCCTACCCGAGATCCGCCGGTTTTGACACTGACAAATGGCATGCAGAAGTTTAAGCCTAATTAATTCCAGCGATTTAAGTGGTTGCATGCGTGCCCTCGGCTGCGACTCGTTGCATGCTGCTTCGCGTACTGCCTGCGAGCGATTCTGAGTGCCTACATGCAGCCGGCCATAATTAAGGCAGCTAACTGATGCGAAAAAAGATACGCTTTAAATCCGTGGAATCATTATTGACAAGGAGGGAGATGATTCGAGTGCACTCGTTTGACCGCTATGCCTGCGTGTGACCCAGACAGGACGGGACGGCACAGTCATAATTTCAGTTTCTCTTGTTTTCCACGGCAAGCTGGTGCGCTAAGCCATTATGCATTGAATTCCGATGACCGTCGCGCTACCTTCCGCCTATAAGTACTGTTTCCCAGCCTTCTCAGGTGCCACCGTGACCCAACTCGCCATATCCTCATAAGCCCCCACCGGCCCGATGTCCCTCGCCACGTCTGCCATGCCCCGGCCCGTCCGCGGTAGGCGACGCCGGAGGCGGTCACCGCCGGAACTAGTGTTCGGGTTTTCACCGGAAGGCAGATGGAGGGAGGAAGCATTCTATCTGTCTTTAGATGGGAATGAGGAGATCGAGGAGTTGTTGGAGCGCGACCGCATGGCGGAGGAGCAGGAGTTGTTGGAGCGCGACCGCCTGGCGGAGGAGCAGCGTATCGCCGATTTGCGCCGCGAGCGGGACATGGAGCAGCAGCTCTGAGTCATGAGCAGAGCGCCCGCAACTAGGCCGACTACGTGGAGGCCGGCGCCCGGCAAATAGCCCTGGAGGCTGTCGGGAACGCACGCGTTCGCGACGCCGATTTTTACTACCAACTCGTCAAGTGGGTTTCCCACGTGGAAGTCGAAGCTTCGGTGGACCATGCCGGCATGGAAAGGGCCAACGCGCGTGAGCAACGCGCCCTATCGCACCTCTGGCAAGTCCGAGGTGAGGCGGAGGACGCCGGTGCCAGCGTTTAGCATGGACAGCAGTTGGCGGCCGGCATCGTCTAGTTAGCTAAGAGTAAGTTAGTACTTGTACGCTACTAGAGTGTTAGTGGGAGTAGATAGTTAACTTGGCTATGATGGTTGTCAACGTGGAAGTTCAGTACTCTATATGTGGATCAGACCTGTTACTTTGCTCTGAATGTTGAACTTTCCGTTTGAACATATGGAATGGGTTGTTATTTTCTTAAATGGGTTGTATTTGTCCTCCACGGTTTAGAGGCTGAGTTGTGGGCCTAGCAAGTTGACGCGTACACAATCAGGAGATGATTGTACGTGGAGAGGATGACAGTAGGGACCCGCCAAGGTCATGGCAGTACGCAAGCAAGTGCCTCCTTATTTCAAGCCAATAAAAAAATGGCTCCTAGTGGAGAGGCTGACATCTGGGTCCCATGCCATTGTCAACGTAGTCAATAAACGAGAGAATTGCACAACGAGCGGCTGACACCAGGGACCCAGCAGCTCGCCCAGTTATTTTTGTTTTGGGTTAATTTGATAAATGTCACTCCAAATCTGGTGTATCCAAGAAATGCCACTGCAATTTCCAAACTTTGAAAAATGCCATTTCATGCCATTTCTAGTGGCATTTTTCGAAGTCTGGAGTGGCGTTTTTCAAAGTTTGCAAACTGCAGTGGCGTTTTTCAAAGTTTGCCAAAATTGCAGTGGCATTTTTCAAAGTTTGGAAATTGTAGTGGCATTTTTATGAATCGTCATAATTGGAGTGGGATTTATCTAATTTGTTTTTGAGATGGAAGCAGGGCGTCAACTGGGCTGTGCGGGACACTCTGGCCTGTCTAAACAGCCTTTTTCTTTTATGTTTACCACAGACCAGCCCAGTAGTTTTTTTTCTTTTTGAAAATGGCTAGCCCAGTTCTTTTGTGATTTGTCAAGTAAGTCGCTTTATCGGGCCTGTTGGGCTGCAAATCTTTCAAGACGAGGAGAGCTTCATTCGACTGGCCGAGAAAATGGCCTATCAGTAATGAGAAATGGGTTGTACATTTTTAAAACACATCAAACCGGCAATTATTTTCAAATATCTTTTTTTCATTTTGAGATTTTAAATTGCATTGATTTTTATGCGTGGACAATTTATTGGATTTTAATTGATATACATTTATTTTTAAAATCAGTCTGAATGTGACTTGAAATTTTGGGATTAAAAATAGTTCAGACCGCACCAACATATGCAAAATTTCGTATAATTTTTTAACCGTGGCCACAATATGGGCTGTAATGCTAACATAAAGAATATAGGCTTCAAAAAAACATGTAAGAATTAGCAAATGGGTTGTAAATTATTTGAAATAATGGCAGATGGGATGTATGCTGTTTTCCACATATTTGAGGCTTTCCACAGATGGCTGTATACTGTTGGATGTCCATCCAACGGCTGTCGTGCTTCTTCAATCTCTGCTCTTCCTGCTCCAGCCGCTCAAACAAGCGCCGACGAGACTGCCTGCTCCCTCCTCCCCGCGGTCGGCTGTGCTGCCGCGCAGACCTCACCGCCCCACCGTACTCCCATCGCTGGCCTAGCCATCCCTCTACTCACCCACACCTGCTGTTATTCTCCGGCGACGGCAGACGAACCAATAAACCCTCGTACAGTCGTACTCCCCTCCGCATGGGAAACAAAACAACGGCTGAGTCTTCCCTGCCTCCGTGTCGTTCCCTTCCTAGGCCTCGCCGTCGTCCACCGCCCTGGTGCTCTCGGCGTGGTGTGGTCAGCATGGTCAACGACCGACATGCATCTGAAGTGGACTGTACATGGAGAGGCTGATAGCTGGGTCCACGGCCGCACGCAAGGAAATGCCTCCTTATTACGCGCAAAATAATGATTTCCTCCACCCGACATCTGGGACCCACCGAAACAGCCTCTGTATTTCGCGAAAAAAACGTTACCGCCGCTGACAGCTCGGACCCACCAGCTATATCTTCGCACGCAAGGAAGTGCCTCCTTATTACGCACAAAAAAAGGAATACTCCCCTGCTAGCTGGGACCCAGTATAGTGGGCCTAGTAAGTTGATGGGGACAAAGGGCTTTGTCAACTTAGTCAATATGCACGATTCTAGCTCGACTGACCGTACGATGTCCATCCAACGGCCGTAGTGCTTCTTCAACCTCTGGTCTTCTTGCTCCAGCCGCCCAAAGCAGCCCCGGTCATGCCGCCTGCTCCTGCCTCATATGGCCGGTTGTGCTGCCGCGGAGGCCTCACCGCCCCCATACTACTCCCACCGCTGGCCAGGCCATCCCTCCACTCCACTCACCCACACCCCCTGTTATTCTGCGGCAACGGCAGCGCAGCCGAACCAGTGAACCCTCGTACTCCTCTCTGCGTGGGCATCCACTGCCGCGTCTTCCCCGGCTCCGCGCCGTCCCCTTCCTACGCCTCGCCATCGTCCACCCCCGTAGTGCTGTCGGCGCGGCGTGGTCAATGTGGTCAACGACCGAATTCCATCGGAAGAATACTGTACGTGGAGAGGCTGACAGTTGGGTCCACGGCAGCCGCAAGGAAGTGCCTCCTTATTACGCGGAAAATAATTATTCCTCCACCTGACAGCAGGGACCCACCAGACGCCCACCAGTATATCGCAAAAAAAAGTTTGCCCCTGACTGCTGGGACCCATCCGACGGGCCACCGTATTTCGCGAAAAAAATGTTCCCCTTGCTGTCAGCTCGGACCCACCAGAAGTGCCTCCTTATTACGCACAAAAAAATGAATACCCCCTGCTAGCTGGGACCCACCTTGGTGGGCGGCTGACTTGTGGGCCTACTAAGTTGATGGGGACGGAGGGCTTTGTCAACTTAGTCAATATGCACGATTCTAGCTCCAATGACCGTACGATGTCCATCCAACGGCCGTAGTGCTTCTTCAACCTCTGGTCTTCTTGCTCCAGCCGCCCAAACCAGCGCCGGTCGTGCCTTGTGCTCCTGCCTCCCGTGGCCGGCTACAATTCGGCGGAGGCCTCACCGCCCCCTACTACTCCCACCGCTGGCCAGACCATCCCTCTACTCACCCACACCCCCTGTTATTCTGCGGCGACGGCAGCCTCACACCGCAGCGAACCAGTGAACCCTCGTACTCCTCTACGCGTGGGCATCCACTGCCGCATCTTCCCCGGCTCCGTGTCGTCCCCTTCCTAGGCCTCGCCGTCGTCCACCGCCCTGGTGCTCTTGGCGCGGCATGGTCAACGTGGTCAAGGAACGGCTTCCATCGGACGTGGACTATACGTGGAGAGGCTGACAGCTGGGTCCACGGCCGCAGCAAGGAAGTGCCTCCATATTATGTGCAAAATAATTATTCCTCCACCTGACAGCGGGGAGCCACCGGACGGGCCACCTTATTTCGCGAAAAAACGTTTGCCCCTGACTGTTGGGACCCACCAGCTACATCTTTGCATGCAAGGAAGTGCCTGACAGTCGGGACCCACCTGGTCGAAGCGTATGTAGCGTTGTCATTCTGGTCGCGAACGTGTACGTACATACTGGTCGATGTAGAGGCGCGCACATGTCGTAGTAGAGGCGCGCACGTAGCATGTACACGTATGTACAACGGCCAGGGTGCAAGAAAGAAAATACGGCCACGTATGTGTAGATACGGGCGGGGTCTCGAGCGCCTACTCGCGCATGCGAATGGCCAGGGCTCGTGTACATGGCTGGGTCGGAACGGAGAAATAGCGTCGTCGTCGTGTTCATGGGGAGGCAACGGAATGCGTCGTGTTCATGGGGAGGCAACGGATTGCGTCGTGTTCATGGGGAGGCAATGGAATGCATCGTGTTCATGGGGAGGCAACGGAATGCGTCGTGTGATGGGGAACGTAGCAGAATTTAAAATTTTCTATGCATCACCAAGATCAATCTATGGAGTCTTCTAGCAACGAGAGGAAAGGAGTGCATCTACATACCCTTGTAGATCGCGAGCGAAAGCGTTCAAGAGAACAGGGTTGATGGAGTCGTACTCATCGTGATCCAAATCACCGATGACCGAGCGCCGAACGGACGGCACCTCCGTGTTCAACACACGTACGGTTGGGAAGACGTCTCCTCCTTCTTGATCTAGCAAGGGGGAAGGAGAGGTTGATGGAGATCCAGCAGCATGACGGCGTGGTGGTGGAAGCAGCGGTGATCTCGGCAGGGCTTCGCCAAGCTCAGCGAGAGGGAGAGGTGTCACGGGAGGGAGAGGGAGGCGCCAGGGCCTTGGGTGCGCAGCTCTCCCTCCCTCCTATTTATATAGGGGTCCAGGAGGGCGCCGGCCCCTCTAGATCCCATCTAGATGGGGGGGCGGCGGCCAAGGGGGGTGGCTTGCCCCCCAAGCCAAGTGGGGCGCCCCCACCCCTAGGGTTTCCAACCCTAGGCACAGGGGGCGGCCCAAGGGGGGCACACCAGCCCATCAGGGGCTGGTTCCCCTCCCACTTCAGCCCATGGGGCCCTCCGGGATAGGTGGCCCCACCCGGTGGACCCCCGGGACCCTTCCGGTGGTCCCGGTACAATACTGGTGACCCCCGAAACTTTCCCGGTGGCCGAAACTGGACTTCCTATATACAATTCTTCACCTCCGGACCATTCCAGAACTCCTCGTGACGTCCGGGATCTCATCCGGGACTCCGAACAACTTTCGGGTTACCGCATACTAATATCTCAACAACCCTAGCGTCACCGAACCTTAAGTGTGTAGACCCTACGGGTTCGGGAGACACGCAGACATGAGCGAGACGACTCTCCGGTCAATAACCAACAGCGGGATCTGGATACCCATGTTGGCTCCCACATGCTCCTCGATGATCTCATCAGATGAACCACGATGTCGAGGATTCAATCAATCTCATATAAAATTCCCTTTGTCAATCGGTACGTTACTCGCCCGAGATTCGATCGTCGGTATCCCAATACCTCGTTCGATCTCGTTATCGGCAAGTCACTTTACTCGCACCGTAATTCATGATCCCGTGATCAACCACTTGGTCACATTGAGCTCATTATGATGATGCATTACTGAGTGGGCCCAGAGATACCTCTCCGTCATACGGAGTGACAAATCCCAGTCTCGATTCGTGCCAACCCAACAGAAACTTCCGGAGATACCCGTAGTGCACCTTTATAGTCACCCAGTTACGTTGTGACGTTTGGCACACCCAAAGCACTGCTACAGTATCCGGGAGTTGCACAATCTCATGGTCTAAGGAAATGATACTTGACATTCGAAAAAGCTCTAGCAAATGAACTACACGATCTTGTGCTATGCTTAGGATTGGGTCTTGTCCATCACATCATTCTCCTAATGATGTGATCCTGTTATCAATGACATCTAATGTCCATAGTCAGGAAACCATGACTATCTTTTGATCAACGAGCTACTCAACTAGAGGCTCACTAGGGACGTGTTGTGGTCTATGTATTCACACGTGTATTACGATTTCCCGAAAACACAATTATAGCATGAACAATAGACAATTATCATGGACAAGGAAATATAATAATAACCATTGTATTATTGCCTCTAGGGCATATTTCCAACAATCTCCCTCTTGCACTAGAGTCAATAATCTAGTTACATTGTGATGAATCGAACACCCATAGAGTTCTGGTGTTGATCATGTTTTGCTCTAGGGAGAGGTTTAGTCAACGGATCTGCTACATTTAGGTCCGTATGTACTTTACAAATATCTATGTCTCCATTTTGAACACTTTCACGAATGGAGTTGAAGCGACGCTTGATATGCCTGGTCTTCCTGTGAAACCTGGGCTCCTTGGCAAGGGCAATAGCTCCAGTGTTGTCACAGAAGAGAGTCATCGGGCCCGACGCATTGGGAATGACTCCTAGGTCGGCAATGAACTCCTTCACCCAGATTGCTTCTTGTGCTGCCTCCGAGGCTGCCATGTACTCCGTTTCACATGTAGATCCTGCCACAACGCTTTGCTTGCAACTGCACCAGCTTACTGCCCCACCATTCAAAATATACACGTATCCGGTTTGTGACTTAGAGTCATGTAGATCTGTGTCGAAGCTAGCATCGATGTAACCCTTTACGACGAGCTCTTCGTCACCTCCATAAATGAGAAACATATCCTTAGTCCTCTTCAGGTACTTCAGAATATTCTTGACTGTTGTCCTGTGTTCCATGTCGGGATTACTTTGGTACCTTCCTACCAAACTTACGGCCAGGTTTACATCAGGTCTGGTACATAGCATAGCATACATAATAGACCCTATGGCCGAGGCATAGGGGACGACACCCATCTTTTCTCTATCTTTTGCCGTGGTCGGGCATTGAGCCATGCTCAATTGCACACATTGCAATACAGGAAATAACCCCTTCGTGGACTAATCCATATTGAACTTCTTCAATATCTTGTCAAGGTATGTACTTTCTGAAAGACCAATGAGGCGTCTCGATCTATCTCTATAGATTTTGATGCCTAATATATAAGCAGCTTATCCAAGGTCCTTCATTGAAAAACACTTGTTCAAGTAGGCCTTTATGCTTTCCAAGAATTCTATATCATTTCCCATCAATGGTATGTCATCCACATATAATATGAGAAATGCTACGGAGCTCCCACTCACTTTCTTGTAAACACAGGCTTCTCCATAAGTCTGTGTAAACCCAAACGCTTTGATCATCTCATCAAATCGAATGTTCCAACTCCGAGATGCTTGCACCAGCCCATAGCTTGAGCGTTGGAGCTTGCACACCTTGTTAGCATTCTTAGGATCGACAAAACCTTCTGGCTGCATCATATACAATTCTTCCTTAAGAAAGACGTTAAGGAATGCCGTTTTGATGTCCATTTGCCATATCTCATAATCATAGAATGCGGAAATTGCTAACATGATTCGGACGGACTTCAGCTTCGCTACGGGTGAGAAAGTCTCATCGTAGTCAACCCCTTGAACTTGTCGATAACCCTTAGCAACGAGTCGAGCCTTGTAGATGGTCACATTACCATCACCGTCTATCTTCTTTTTAAAGATCCATTTATTTTCTATGGCTCGTCGATCATCGGGCAAGTCAGTCAAAGTCCATACTTCGTTTTCATACATGGATCCTATCTCGGATTTCATGGCTTCTAGCCATTTGTCGGAATCTGGGCCCGCCATCGCTTCCTCATAGTTTGAAGGTTCACCGTTGTCTAACAACATGATTTCCAAGACAAGGTTGCCGTACCACTCTGGTGTGGAACGTGTCCTTGTGGACCTACGAAGTTCAATAGCAACTTGATCTGAAGTTTCATGATCATCATCATTAACTTCCTCTCTAGTCGGCGCAGGCACCTCAGGAACATTTTCCTGAATTGCGCCACTTTCCGGTTCAAGAGGTAATACTTCATCAAGTTCTACTTTCCTCCCACTTACTTCTTTCGAGAGAAACTCTTTCTCTAGAAAGGATCCATTCTTGGCAACAAAGATCTTGCCTTCAGATCTGAGGTAGAAGGTATACCCAATAGTTCTTTAGGGTATCCTATGAAGATGCATTTTTCCGATTTGGGTTCGAGCTTTTCAGGTTGAAGTTTCTTCACATAAGCATCGCATCCCCAAACTTTTAGAAATGACAGCTTAGGTTTCTTCCCAAACCATAATTCATATGGTGTCGTCTCAACGGATTTCGACGGAGCCCTATTTAAAGTGAATGTGGCAGTCTCTAAAGCATAGCCCCAAAATGACAGCAGTAGATCGGTAAGAGACATCATAGATTGCACCATATCCAATAGAGTGCGATTACGACGTTCAGACACACCATTATGCTGAGGTGTTCCAGGCGGCGTGAGTTGTGAAACTATTCCACATTGCCTTAAGTGCGTGCCAAATTCGTGACTCAAGTATTCTCCCCCACGATCTGATCGCAAGAACTTGATTTTCCTGTCACGTTGATTCTCAACCTCACTCTGAAATTCCTTGAACTTTTCGAAGGTCTCAGACTTGTGTTTCATTAAGTAGACATACCCATATCTACTCAAGTCATCAGTGAGGGTGAGAACATAACGATAGCCACCGCGAGCCTCAACACTCATTGGACCGCACACATCAGTATGTATGATTTCCAATAAGTTGGTTGCTCGCTCCATTGTTCCTGAGAACGGAGTCTTGGTCATTTTACCCATGAGGCATGGTTCGCACGTGTCAAATGATTCGTAATCAAGGGACTCCAAAAGTCCATCTGCATGGAGCTTCTTCATGCGTTTGACACCTATGTGACCAAGGCGGTAGTGCCACAAGTATGTGGGACTATCATTATCAACCTTACATCTTTTGGTATTCACACTATGAATATGTGTAACATTACGCTTGAGATGCATTAAGAATAAACCATTCACCAGCGGGGCATGACCATAAAACATATCTCTCATATAAATAGAACAACCATTATTCTCATATTTAAATGAGTAGCCATCTCGAATTAAACGAGATCCTGATACAATGTTCATGCTCAAAGCTGGCACTAAATAACAATTATTGAGGTTTAAAACTAATCCCGTAGGTAAATGTAGAGGTAGCGTGCCAACGGCGATCACATCGACCTTGGAACCATTCCCGACGCGCATCGTCACCTCGTCCTTCGCCAGTCTCCACTTATTCCGCAGCTCCTGCTTTGAGTTACAAATGTGAGCAACCGCACCGGTATCAAATACCCAGGAGCTACTACGAGTACTGGTAAGGTACACATCAATTAGATATATATATCACATATACCTTTAGTGTTGCCGGCCTTCTTGTCCGCTAAGTATTTGGGGCAGTTCCGCTTCCAGTGACCACTTCCCTTGCAATAAAAACACTCAGTCTCGGGCTTGGGTCCATTCTTTGGCTTCTTCCCGGTAGCTTGCTTACCGGGCGCGGCAACCCCTTGCCGTCCTTCTTGAAGTTCTTCTTACCCTTGCCTTTCTTAAACTTAGTGGTTTTATTCACCATCAACACTTGATGTTCCTTTTTGATCTCCACCTCCGCTGATTTTAGCATTGAATATACCTCAGGAATGGTCTTTTCCATCCCCTGCATATTGAAGTTCATCACAAAGCTCTTGTAGCTCGATGGAAGCGACTGAAGGATTTTGTCAATGACCGCGTCATCCGGGAGATTAACTCCCAGCTGAGTCAAGCGGTTATGCAACCCAGACATTTTAAGTATGTGCTCACTGACAGAACTATTTTCCTCCATCTTACAACTGAAGAACTTGTCAGAGACTTCATATCTCTCGCCCCGGGCATGATCTTGGAAAACCATTTTCAGCTCTTCGAACATCTCATATGCTCCGTGTTGCTCAAAACGCTTTTGGAGCCTCGGTTCTAAGCTGTAAAGCATGTCGCACTGAACGAGGGAGTAATCATCAGCACGCTGCTTCCAAGCGTTCATAACGGCTTGGCTCTCTGGGATGGGTGCATCACCTAGTGGTGCTTCTAGGACATAATCTTTCTTGGCAGCTATGAGGATGATCCTCAGGTTCCGGACCCAGTCCGTACAGTTGCTGCCATCATCTTTCAGCTTGGTTTTCTCTAGGAACACATTGAAGTTGAGGGAAACATTAGCATGGGCCATTTGATCTACAAGACATATTGTAAAGATTTTAGACTAAGTTCATGATAATTAAGTTCATCTAATCAAATTATTCAATGAACTCCCACTCAGATAGACATCCCTCTAGTCATGTAAGTGAAACATGATCCAAGTCAACTAGGCCGTGTCCGATCATCACGTGAGACGGACTAGTCAACATCGGTGAACATCTTCATGTTGATCGTATCTTCTATATGACTCATGCTCGACCTTTCGATCTTCCGTGTTCCGAGGCCATGTCTGTACAAGCTAGGCTCGTCAAGTAAACCTAAGTGTATTGCGTGTGTAAATCTGGCTTTCACCCATTGTATTCGAACGTTAGAATCTATCACACCCGATCATCACGTGGTGCTTCGAAACAACGAACCTTCGCAACGGTGCACAGTTAGGGGGGACACTTTCTTGAAATTATTGCGAGGGATCATCTTATTTAAGCTACCATCGTTCTAAGCAAATAAGATGTAAAACATGATAAACATCACATGCAATCAAATAGTGACATGATATGGCCAATATCATTTTGCTCCTTATGATCTCCATCTTCGGGGCGCAATGATCATCGTCATCACCGGCATGACACCATGATCTCCATCATCGTGTCTTCATGAAGTTGTCTCGTCATCTATTACTTCTACTACTATGGATAACGGTTTAGCAATAAAGTAAAGTAATTACATGACGTTATATGTTGACACGCAGGTCATAAAAAATTAAGACAACTCCTATGGCTCCTGCTGGTTGTCATACTCATCAACATGCAAGTCGTGATTCCTATTACAAGAACATGATCAATCTCATACATCACATATATCATTCATCACATCCTTTTGTCCATATCACATCACACGGCACATGCTGCAAAAACAAGTTAGACGTCCTCTAATTGTTGTTGCAAATTTTTTACGTGGCTGCTATAGGTTTCTTACCTATGCCAAAACCACAACGTGATATGCCAATTTCTATTTACCCTTCATAAGGACCCTTTTCATCGAATCTGATCCTACTAAAGTGGGAGAGACAGACACCCGCTAGCCACCTTATGCAACTAGTGCATGTCAGTCGGTGGAACCTGTCTCACGTAAGCGTACGTGTAAGGTCGGCCCGGGCCGCTTCATCCCACGATGCCGCCGAATCAAGATAAGACTAGTAACGGCAAGTAAATTGACAATATCGACGCCTACAACTGCTTTGTGTTCTACTCGTGCATAGAAACTACGCATAGACCTAGCTCTGATACCACTGATGGGGAACGTAGCAGAATTTAAAATTTTCTACGCATCACCAAGATCAATCTATGGAGTCTTTTAGCAACAAGAGGAAAGGAGTGCATCTACATACCCTTGTAGATCGCGAGCAGAAGCGTTCAAGAGAACGGGGGTGATGGAGTCGTACTCGTCGTGATCCAAATCACCGATGACCGAGCGCCGAACGGACGGCACCTCCGCGTTCAACACACGTACGGTTGGGAAGACGTCTCCTCCTTCTTGATCCAGCAAGGGGGAAGTAGAGGTTGATGGAGATCCAGCAGCACGACGGCGTGGTGGTGGAAGCAGCGGTGATCTCGGCAGGGCTTTGCCAAGCTCAGCGAGAGGGAGAGGTGTCATGGGAGGGAGAGGGAGGCGCCAGGGGCTTGGGTGTGTAGCTCTCCCCCCCCCTCTTCATATAGGGGTCCAGGTGGGGCGCCGGCCCCTCTAGATCCCATCTAGATGGGGGGAGGCGGCCAAGGCGGTGGCTTGCCCCCCAAGCCAAGTGGGGCACCCCCACCCCTAGGGCTTCCAACCCTAGGCGCAGGGGGAGGCCCAAGGGGGGGCGCACCAGCCCATCAGGGGCTGGTTCCCCTCCCACTTCAGCCCATGGGGCCCTCTGAGATAGGTGGCCCCACCCGGTGGACCCCCGGGACCTTTCTGGTGATCCCGGTACAATACCGGTGACCCCCGAAACTTTCCCGGTGGCCGAAGCTGGACTTCCTATATACAATTCTTCACCTCCGGACCATTCCGGAACTCCTCGTGACATCCGGGATCTCATCCAGGACTCCGAACAACTTTCGGGTTACCGCATACTAATATCTCAACAACCCTAGCGTCACCGAACCTTAAGTGTGTAGACCCTACGGGTTCGGGAGACACGCAGACATGACCGAGACGACTCTCCGGTCAATAACCAACAGCGGGATCTGGATACCCATGTTGGCTCCCACATGCTCCTCGATGATCTCATCGGATGAACCATGATGTCGAGGATTCAATCAATCCCGTATACAATTCCCTTTGTCAATCGGTACATTACTCGCCCGAGATTCGATCGTCGGTATCCCAATACCTCGTTCGATCTCGTTACCGACAAGTCACTTTACTTGTACCATAATGCATGATCCCGTGATCAACCACTTGGTCACATTGAGCTCATTATGATGATGCATTACCGAGTGGGCCCAGAGATACCTCTCCGTCATACGGAGTGACAAATCCCAGTCTCGATTCGTGCCAACCCAACAGACACTTTCGGAGATACCCGTAGTGCACCTTTATAGTCACCCAGTTACGTTGTGACGTTTGGCACACCCAAAGCACTGCTACGGTATCCGGGAGTTGCACAATCTCATGGTCTAAGGAAATGATACTTGACATTCGGAAAAGCTCTAGCAAACGAACTACACAATCTTGTGCTATGCTTAGGATTGGGTCTTGTCCATCACATCATTCTCCTAATGATGTGATCCCGTTATCAATGACATCTAATGTCCATAGTCAGGAAACCATGACTATCTTTTGATCAACGAGCTAGTCAACTAGAGGCTCACTAGGGATGTGTTGTCGTCTATGTATTCACACATGTATTACGATTTCCGGATAAAACAATTATAGCATGAACAATAGACAATTATCATGAACAAGGAAATATAATAATAACCATTTTATTATTGCCTCTAGGGCATATTTCCAACATCGTGTTCATGGGGAGGCAACGGAATGCGCCGTGTTCATGGGGAGGCAACGGAACGCATGGGAGCCAACCGACTGGGTCGGAACAGAATGCGTGGTCGTGTTCATTGGGAGGGCTTGGACGGAACAGGCAATGGAAATGAGGCCTGGCGTACCGCACAACGGAGAAACGGGCCTCCTACGTTCGGAACGGGGTCCTGTTGATCGGGAGGGGTCTGGCGTACCTCAAAACGGAGGAAACAGACCTCCTACGGTCGAAACGGGGGTCCTGTTGATCGGGAGGGGTGTGGCGTACCGCAAAACGGACGAAATGGACTTGTGTTGGAGCGCTACGGTCGAAAGGGGGGTCCTGTTCATCGGGAGGGGTGTGGCTTACCGCAAAACGAGACTCCACGAGATACTGTTCATCTCCACCGTCGACCCCCTCTAGCCTCCACGAGCTATTGTTCATCCACCGTCGACCTCCTCCAGCCTCCACCTGCGAGTGTTCATCCACGGGCTCCTGTTCATCCAGCCTCCACCGTGCACTACTCCACCGGCTACTGTTCAACCAGCCCTCTCCACGGGCTCCTGTTCAACCACCCCTCCACGGGCTACTATTCATTCTGCCCTCCACCGTCTACTGTTCATCCTGCCCTCCACGGGGTGGTCCTATTCATCCAGCCCTCCACGGGGTCCTGTTCATCCAGCCCCAACCGGCTCGATCGATCGGGGTCTTGTTCATCCAGAGGCAACACCACGGGGTCCTGTTCATCCACCCCCACCGGGAACTGTTCATCCAACCCCCCGGCAACGCTCACTGTTCATCCAGAGGCAGCATCGATCGGCTTCAGTTAGCAGCAGTAGCGAAGGAATCGCTCAATCGGCTTTAGTTAGCAGCCATCGATCGATCGCTCGGGTTCAGTAACGCATAGCCTGCAGTGCAATCGCTTGGGTTCAGTTAGAGCCCAATGCCTCGCTCGGGTTCAGTTAGAGCCAACGCCTCGCACACACGCGCGTACGTGTACGAGAGAAATGCGCATCGCTCGGCCCCCGACCTCCCACCGTAACCGGGAACTCCCCGAAATTTTCCTCGCCCTCACTTCTACCATGGTTTTTTCCATCATGGACGGCCCAAAGAATGTCATGTAGCTGCGTCTTCGGCCCGCCCAGGACGAAAAGCCCATTTTTTGTCATGATTTTTTGTCATAGAAGTAGGATCCCACCACATCTATGATGATACCGGGTTTTGTCACAATTATCGTCATAGAAGTGTCATATGTATGACAGGAAAAAAATTCGTTCGACCCAAAATGTCACGGATGTGTCTTTTGTTTGTAGTGTTAATAGACGACTTGAGGCTCATGTTCGACACTCTCCGAACATACGACATTAAGCTCAATCCGGAAAAATGCGTTTTCGGCGTACCCGCCGGAAAGCTCCTTGGCTTCATCGTCTCCAGTAGAGGAATTGAAGCAAATCCGACTAAAATCTGAGCCCTGTCGCAATTGGCTATCCCAACCGACCTCAAGCAAATCCAGAAGTTAACTGGATGTGTGGCGGCCTTAAGCTGCTTTATCTCCCGATTAGGAGAAAAGGCACTCCCCCTTTATCGCCTTCTTCGGCGCACCGAACACTTCGAGTGGACGGACGCAGCCACGGCCGGATTGGAAGACATAAAAGCTATCCTGGCCACCAACCCAATCTTGGCCGCTCCAAATGTCGGCGAACCAATGCTGTTATATATAGAGGCAACTCACCAAGTTGTAAGCGCAGTGCTCATCGTCGAACGAGAGATGGACGAACATAAATTCCCACTTCAAAAGCCGGTATATTATGTATCCACTGTCCTCACTCCATGCAAATCACGGTACCCACATTATCAAAAGATAGCATACGCAGTATTCATGGCATCCCGGAAATTACGACACTACTTTCAAGAGTGTTCAATTACGGTGGCCTCAGAAGTACCACTCAACGACATAATAAACAACTGCGATGCCACGGGCCGGATTGCCAAATGGGCTATCGAGCTCCTCCCGTTCGACATAACATATAGACCACGGCGAGCCATTAAGTCGCAAGTACTGGCCGATTTCGTCGCCGAGTGGACAGAAGCTGAACTCCCTAAAGAGTACGGCGCGTACTCCAATTGGATCATGCACTTTGACGGCTCTAAAATGCTGGCTGGTCTGGGGACTGGCGTCGTCCTGACGTCCCCCACCGGAGATACAGTCCAATACGTACTCCAAATACTATACACAGACTCCAACAATGCAGCCGAATACGAGGCCCTATTGCACGGTCTCCGGATAGTAGTTTCCATGGGCATTCAACGCCTGGAGATGCGTGGGGACTCAAACCTCGCAATATCTCAAATAAATGGAGACTTCGATGCCAAGGATCCGAAAATGGCGGCATATCGCAACGCCGTCCTCAAAATGTCATCTCGGTTCGAGGGGCTTGAATTCCACCATGTGGCTCGGGAAAACAATCAGGCGGCGGATATCCTCGCCCGTATCGGCGCTAAGCGTGATCCTATCACACCTAACATCTTCTTGGAAAGGCTGTTTAAGCCATCCGTGGTATGGGAAGGGGACACCGGTAACAATATTCTGACACAATCGGAGGCTCGGCCATCAAAATAACACCTTCAGCCCACGTGATAATGGCCGTCATCGCCCCGTGGACAGAACCATTCCTGGCCTACCTAACTAGGCAGGAGCTACCCGAGGACCAAAATGAGGCACGCTGCATAGTGCGGCGATCTAAATCCTACAAGGTCCACGAGGGAGAGCTTTATAAGGAAAGCACTACCGGAGTCCTTCAAAGGTGCATCTTCAAAGAGGAAGGGCAGAAGCTTTTGGCAGAAATCCATGCTGGACTCGGCGGCCACCACGCCGCAGCCCGGGCCCTTGTAAGCAAGGCCTTCCGTACAGGTTTCTATTGGCCGACGGCCCGAGCAGACGCACAGTATCTGGTCCAACGTTGCGTTGGTTGCTAGCTTTTTGCAAACCAAAGCCATATGTCGCCTATCGCTCTCCAAACAATCCCCACTACCTGGCCCTTTGCGGTTTGGGGGCTTGATATGGTCGGACCCCTTAAAGGGGGAACCCATAAGAAAAAATACTTACTGGTCATGGTGGATAAATTCACCAAATGGATAGAAGCCAAACCCGTTAAAACGGCTGAATTCGGACCAGTGATAGACTTCATATCTGGGGTTGTACACCGTTATGGCATCCCCCACAACATCATCACTGACAACGGCACGAACTTTACAGACGACGAAGTAAAACTTTGGTGCAGCAACATGGGCATCAAGCTTGATTATGCTTCTGTCTATCACCCGCAAACTAACGGTCAAGTCGAGTGAGCAAATGGTCTTATCATGAGCGGCATCAAACCCAGATTAGTGCGGTCCTTAAAGGAATCAAACACGCACTGGGTAGAGGAGCTCGACTCCATACTATGGGGGCTGCGGACCACGCAGAATCGCACTACCGGATACACACCGTTTTTCATGGTGTACGACGTGGAGGCGGTTCTGCCCTGCGACATAATTCATGACTCACCTCGAGTGCGCATGTACGAAGAAAAAGAGGCCAAGCTAGATCGGCGGGACAATTTGGACGCTCTGGAGGAGGAGCGTGACGTGGAAAAAGCCCGTTCCGCATTCTATCAGCAACAGGCTCGAAGGTATCAAAGCAGAGAAGTACGGGCCAAAACCTATAACGTTGGCGAACTAGTTCTACGCCTGCCGAAGAAGAAAAAGAACAAGCTCAAGCCCAAATGGGAAGGTCCCTTCATTATTGACCAGGTTCTGACCGGTGGAGCATACCGTCTGCGGGATGCATCGGACAAACGACTCGAGCCAAACCCATGGAACGCAGCCAGACTTCGAAGATTCTACGCCTAGTGCCGGACTCTATGTTCGTCTCCTTACCCCTGTCAATTTTTTGTGTATCCGTTATCTGTCTTTTCTCTCTTTCCCTCTTCCTTTTTTTCTTCCTTCTCCTCAAGGCCTTAAAAGGCTAACTTGTGTCTTGGCGGCACAATTTCGACGCGCTAACCGCGCTCATTATACCTTGGGGCTTCTTATACAGAAGCTTAATATAACTATTTTTCTAGGCTATATGCCCCACACATGTGTCATCCTTTCGCATGTACCTTTTTGGCCATTATATGCATCGATATGACTTAAGTTTTGGCCAAGCTGGGTTGCCTGGCTCTTGTATTTATGCCCTACGTTCCCGTTAATTCGGCTACGGCATAAGGGGAGCACCTCTGCGATTGTTACTATCAGGTCAGCCGGATGTGTACCTCAGACTGGGTGAAGCCGAAAGCTAGTGTTCGTAAGGGAATATTTGGTCGGTGAACAAAAGATGAATTTTATTTATTTTGATACATGCCCCAGATGTTTATAGCATGCGTCTCTTTCCGCAGTCCGGACATGCACATTAGGACATGCGTACCCAGGGAAAGGAACCCTTAACGGAACTATTCTCCCTGGAAGATGTTTCTTACTATCCATGTAATATAACATAACTAGTTGGGTACTTGTCTGTTCAAGCACTTATGACCCCTATGCCTGGTTTCCACGCATACCTCAGTTTTTTACATAACCGAGCGGGTATTCGGATACACTCCGGACTATCGGGTCCAGAGGTCGAAGCGAAAAGGTCCACCATGACAAATGATTTACAATCCGGCTAGGGACATTATACATGTCACTTAAAGTACACAGTCACTAAGACTGACCAAATTCTTCTTCTATACCATCCAATAGGTTGTCTAGCCTACAATCCTGTTGGGAATACTTTGCGGCTAATGCTACTTAGTCATACACCAAACTGACGGGGATCTCTTTCCCATCGGGCCCACAGGTCCGACCTCGGCCATGTGGTTTGGGTCAGCTTTGGTATATCGCGTCTTCACCATGGCTCAGGCCTCCCTTGCACCTTGTCGGCAGGCTGATATCTTCCATAATCAGAAGCGCCGCCCGCGCTCCCTTGAGCTTCTCTATAAGCTCCCCCATGCCTCCTGGCGGGGAGGCGGATGGCCACAAGGCTTGGGCAATACCCTGCATCGCCTGCCGAACTTGTTCGTGCAGTTGTGAGAGCTCTGGTAGAAGATCACCCGCAGACCAGGGCATCTCCTCTGCGGGACGACCCGTCAGCATACCTGCAGACATAACTTTGTTAGCCAGCTTCTTCGCCGAACTCTTTCAAAAGTTCGTTCAAGCACTTACTGAAAATGCCGCGTCGAAGCCGCTTATTCTCGTTCACGGAGTCCGCAAGCTGGGCTCGGACATCTTTCAGTTCCACGCCCAGCTGGATATTGGCGTCCTAGAGATTGTTTTTCTCCTGCCTGACCTGCGTAAGCACGTGCTCGCCAGCATTTAGCTGTCGATTAGCATGTTGCACATTCTCCGGCACGGCCTCCGGATTCACTCCGGAGTCATCTGCAACATCTATTGTTAGATTTGCATGCATGCCGCATACTATCGGGTACTTGTCATTCTTTGCAATGGAAACAAGTGTCACCACAGGGGGCCTTCTCGGACTCCTTCAATGCGGCAACCGTGGCCCGTAGCTGGGCTTTGCACTCTTCCAGCTCTTGAGACAATTGGGTATTCTTTTCTATAAGAACCTACACAAGTAATGATCCTTAAATCAGTTGTGTCAACTGTTTCAAGTCTCAAGGGCTACTGATATATATAATCGTCAGATTTCCTTACCCGTATATCCTTTACATACTGGTCCATGGCTCTGGCAAGACCGTTTTGCGTGGCACGGATGTACGCGTCTCTTGAGTTGAAGGCATCGAACGCCTCTAGGGAGAAACAAGCGTCACGGAGTATGGCCCGACGACGCATGTGATTCATGGCGCTCTCCACTTCAGAATTAGTAGCGGATAGTCTATCCGCATCCTCTGTAAGGAGGAGCTTCCGGCATTCGCCCCGTGTTAGCTTCCGCCTCTATGTCCGGCCCTGGAGCCCGACTGGTGGAGGCGTGATCGGCAACCTCTCCGGATATAATCCGGCCAGCGTTTTTCCTACTAGGAAACGTGGACGCCCCACCTCCACCGTCTCGACGGTAGCTAACCGGACGCAATAGCAGGAACATACCAGGCCCGTGGCCGCACAGGCCCAGCCGGGATCTCCGAGGCCCGTAAAGTTCCCGCCTTCGCGCTGCAGCCGGCACGCCGTCGACGCCGCCGCCCCTGTCCAAGCCGCTCCCCTGCTTCCCCGCACGAAGAGCCGCCAAGTGGAAGCACCACCACCACGCGCGCCGCCGGGCACCACCACCAGGTCGCCGGACCGCCATCGGCCGAGCCGCACCACCACCGCACGCCCGCGACGGAGGGGAACCACCGCAGCCGCCGGAGGCCCGAAGCCGGACCCCAGCCGCCGCCCACCCCGCCCGCAGCCCGCGCCGCCTGCCGGACGGAACGGCCGCCTCGGCGAGGCGCACACCACCACGTAGCCGGCCACGCTGCGCCACGCCCGCCAGGAGGCGCGCGCCGCCACGCCGCGGTGCCCCGCGTCTGCACCGCGCCCGGACCCGATGGAGCGGCCCGCGCCGCCCCGTCGCGCCGGGGGAAGACTAGGCCCCGCCGCCGCCGACGCCGGTCGGGCTTCGCCCGGCCGCGCCCCCTGGCGGCAGCGAGGGAGGAGGGAGGAGGAGGGGAGGCGCGCGGCGAGCGGATCTGGGGGCCCTCGTCGGCCGCCTCGCGGGTGGCGGCGCGGGGAGGGAAACCTAGCCGGATTACTTGGATTTTGAGCTTTGTAGAAATTTGGTACAACAACCTTAGCCTTAGCAGGTTCTCTTCCATGCATGTGATAATTTTCGTCACCAAAAGCATGGCCCGCTAACATCAATGCTAATGTTGGCTATCAGTCTACTAATTATGCTTAAATCTATTCACAGCTACAACCATCTTAAACGTGGACATGTGATCAAATCCAACAAAATTCTTCCTACCACTTTGTCTAATTGTCAGGTCAACCTTAGATTTATTTATTACTGAAATTCATTTTGATGAATACATATTTTAATATTCAATTTTTTTATTAAAAAATGTATATGGGTCCTATATTGAGTTGTACTCCCTCCGTCCCAAAGCTGTACTAAGCTTGAGACACTTATTTTGTGATGGAGGAAGTATATTGTACAACTTCAAAAATAAACATTTTGGAAGAATGAAAATAATTTGTAATCCTTTTTGAAAGCCAGCGGGAATATAGTTATCATTATCATTTGTATGCATATATTTGATGCAAAAAGAATCCATTCTTTAGAATATCCCCAATAGTCCGAGGGTTTTCTACTACCCAAATTTATCGCACCATTCGATTACGCACCGTCACGATTATAACTTGTTCCGGCCCATCCCACAATATCCCATCTACCCCCTTGCTATTCTTCTTCGACCCTAATTTCACCCTCAAATATGCCCCTTGTTCCAGCACTTTCATTACGCCCCCACCAATTTTCCAAGTGGCGTTCTTCCATCGCACCCATGAGTTTCAACAAAATTCCAAGCCCAATCCACTCAAGAAACCACCCATCCTTTTTAAATACGCATGCAGACGCTCCCGCCCCAACCTAAATCGGCGCGATTGCCCTCATCAAATTTTCAGAAAACCAATACACCTTATATTTTAAGATAGAGGGAGTAGAAATATTATGAAAACCCAACCCACATGGCGGAAAAGAAATAGTTGTTGTAGTTAAAAATAATCATTTCAACCTTTTTTTAGTTTCATGTATTTATTTGTACGAAACTTGTTTTCTAGCTGAATAATGCATGAAGAAACATATGCTGGAGTTGGTTATAGGGAGTAGGGAGCACGATCCACGTGATGTATGGTGTCTGCCGTCGAATCTGGGAGAAGGGAAAGGAATGGGTGGTTAGGATCGACCCAGACAATCCATGATCCGTGGGAGGTGGAGCCTGGCTAATCAGGGATCCTCCATGATATCCGGACCACTACGTTCTTGTTTTTCGCCCGCGTGGGATTTCAAGAGCGCCCACGCAGCTCTTCAAAAAATTTGATGTTGCCGCACGAACTTGGTCTTATTTTCGCGAGATGAGGGGAAGAGAATGGTATTTGAAAGGAGAGAAGGAAATCCAAAACAACCCCCCCCCAACCTAACCAACCAGGCCCGCAGCTTCCGTCGTCTCCCGCAAATCCTCTCTCGAACCCCTTGAGCTAAAGCTAGCCGCCGCCATCTCCCCCAACCCCGGCCTCCGCTCCACCACCGTCGGCCCCTCCCCCTCTCTCCTGGACGCAGATCCGCTCAAGCTGCTCACCCCGCGGCCGGATACGCGCTCCCTCCCTCCTCGCGCCGAAAACCCTAGCCACATTGTTTAGAGCAACTTTGTTTCTCTCAGTATGCGTATCTTCTTCCACTCTAGCCACATTTCTGTAACTGAATTTTCTCAAAACCTCTGTAGCTAAGCAAAGGCATCAGAGAAGAGAGAGGCAGAGGCACACCAACATAAGAAGCAACTTCAGTCCCGCCATGAGAAGAGCATAATCTGCAGAGGCATAAAAGGTTGCAGCTGCAGACAAGGAAGCAGCCGAACGGAAGAAAGAAGTTGCTGCTACTAAGCGGTCTGCTAATATTATCCCTAATGATATTTTCTGCGGCACGATGGTGATATGATCTGTTGATGAGGTAGTATGCTAAGGTTGTATTGCATTTGTACACTAGACTTTGCATTAGTTTGCTTTCCTGAACACACTTCGGTTTTCTAAATACCAATGTTAAGTTATTTATGTACTGCCGTCCCTAATGATATTGGTACATGCTGTTTGAATTAACTATTAAAGAGCACATGGATTGTACTAACGCACATTTAGGATAGAGTGATTCGAAGTTCACAAAAGTTCAAAGAAGTTGCAAGTTCGTTTCTTCTCTTTATTGTTCTAAAATCGCTACATATGTTTGATCCAAGAAATCTAATAGTTAGCTTACTATTTGAATGAATTGAAACGATTTCATTAATCTGGACAGATTTGAGGGTATCACCTAGAATGGTGCATCCAGTTTTTATGCTCTACTTCCGACTCGATCTAATTCATGGTTAAGCATTTTGTTTTGATTCTTGGCAATAATGTATTGGTCAGTTCACATTGCCTTCAATGTCTATTGCTCTGTTTGTCCTGCACAATTACTCATCATGGTAGAATAAGAATGTATCACTCGATGAATTAGAACGTGATAGACAACATTGGTCAGTTAGTTTACTGCTTTAGTTAGTCGAAATAATTATATAATTTTCACCAATATGGACAAGTTTATGGTCACTCCTTTTCGTGCTCTTGGCATAATCATCATTCTCGCATTTTGGGTTGCACTATCTTGTGTTTTCTCTTATCAGTTTCTTACTGATTTCAGCATTAATCTGGTTTATTTTGTATTGCAGTGGCTGTACATGCACATGTAATGCTGCCCGAGAAGCTCCACATATTCGGCATTCGCGTCCAGGCCATGAGGCCAGCTCACCTTCGTGGAGCCTGACACTAAGTTGGATCACACTAGGGCTCAGTCACGGACTCTCGCTTGCTCGTCTGGTTCTCTTTGCAAGGCAAATTTTAGTTATCCACCATGTTGATGTTGGTAGCATCTAATACTAGTATTGTTTGTATTCTTGTTTCCAGACCTCAATGACATGCTCTGCCCGGTGGCGTGGCCTGGATTGACCTCGGGTCGTGAAGAACATCCAAGGTACTATATAAATGAAAGTCTGCCGGCTGCACTAAATATTTGTACTAGTATCAGTCAGTCATAATCAATTCATCATTGATATATACAAATATGAAAGCACACACTAGAAAGATAAACATGCTATTCAGTGCCGGTTCTTATATCAATGTGCATCTATGTGTGCTCTCTTTAGTGACTACATAGTCATTGGATAGATAATATGCTAGCATGCATGGCATTCCTCATAGTCAATTATTTTTGCTCATGTGACTATGTAATTTGCTACATCTCTTTGCTGCAAGAAATCCAATAGTTGGCTTACAATTTGAATAAACCGAAACGATTTCATTAATCTAGGCGGATTTCAGGATATCATCTATAAGGCTACTTCCAGTTTTCATGATGTACTCTTGACTGAATCTGATTCATGGTTAAGCATTTTGCTTTGATTCATGGCAACAATCTACAGTGTCAGTTCACATTGCCTCTAATGTCCTTTGCTTTGTTTGTCCCGCGCAATTACTCATCATTGTGGAATAGAAATTTATCACTCACAAATTAAAACATGATAGACTACATTGGTTAGTTACTTTATGGTTTCATTTAATAAACCTAGGACATGATAGACTATATGATTTTCATTAATATGGACAAGTTCTAGCATCCTAGTTTTATTGCTCTGCTTCTGACACTATCTGGTCCGATCCTTACTCTTATATAGGAAAGTTAATCCTTTCAGGATACCCCTGCCGCAGCGCGTGTGCACCGCTCCCAAGCTCAGTCTCTACTTCGAGAGCATCCTTGACACCAGATGCAGGAAGAACTTCAACCTCACGTCCTGGGTTGACAGTTGCGAGCCTGGCTTGGGTTTTCACCGCTTACGTCAGCCAGGAGGCGGATGCGGGCAACTTTGGAGACCAGTGCTATTTGCTGCCCCAATTCTTCTTGCACTTTGGCATAGGTGGTAAGCAATTGGTTCCCTCTAATGCACTCTCATGCTCTATGTGTCCACAGCCATCGTGCCATTTTGTGTCCACCGCTTGCTTATAACACTTGAATCCTAAGTTAAAACTATAATTTTGTTGAAAACATGAGTTGAACCTACATTCTTTATAGAAAATAGCTTAATTACCAGGTTATTTCTATTTAGTCAGATAGTGTAACTGTAAAATATAGGATGAAAGTGTTCTCATTGCACATTCACCACAGTGCATATTGCATACTATTTTTGACAGGAAATATCACGGAACTTACTTACAGATGATGGTTGTAACTCATGTTTTCAAAAGAGAACAATTCATTTATCTTTCTGGGTGTATTTGTAGAATTATTCATGTCTATCTCACTATTTACTCATTACACAGGATAGTAGATGCCATTACATTGATGCGGTTCTCCATCATGCTATAAACCAGTGTGTTGCTCGAATTAGAATGTTTCTTTCTCTTAAGGGATATTAGCATGATAAAATTATAGCTGAAATATTTTCCTGATTGCCTGAAGGACATGGATGTCTATGTTTGATTTCTTCCTGTTGACTTAGTTGCTTTTGGCGCCCAGTTCCCTAAATCCCTACTTTTTTGCTTTGATATTTTAGGCCCGTTCAGTTCACATGTTTTCTACAGGAATCCTACAGCCTTCCTATGGATTATTTTCCTGTCAAGTCTGTACAGTTTCCTTAAGGAAGGGGAAGGTTTCTTGTGTTCTTTTAGGGGAAACATAATATCCACCGAGACCAAAGGAAGCCTGATTCCTATGCCTTTTTGGTTCCTTTGTTTTGCACTCCCATCTACCAAATGGGGCCTTGTCATTTGAACTTTGTTCAAAGTGATTTCCTTTTGAGTATTTCAACATTTGGTAAATATGATGGATCTTGATGTTATGTGTTGAAATGTTCAGTGGAGGCATTTTTACTAATATATCACATAATTGTCACCTGCTATTACCACTATCGCTGCCTATATGTTGTAGATGGCTGTCTTGATCTGAAGATCTTATTATTACTACTTTTTTCTTAACTTGTGACTTTCCTCCTTCACACATAGTTTTGTTAACTCTTTTTTATATGTTCCTAGAGCGATTGCTTGCAGCGAACAACCCAGGATCTCGGAAGCATAGGCCAGACACAATGCTTGCAAGTTGCAACTGCTCCATCAAACCATGGGCTTCAAGATGGTGGTGTTGGGGCACCTGTGAATATCTCAGGACAGATGCAACATGTTAGGCCACCACCGCCACTTGTTGGTCAATACCCATACTGTCTTCCAGGGATGCCCTTGCCGCAAACAGTGATTCGATACCTGTGCCGTGACCATTCATTCAAACAGAACAAGAATTACAAGACAATGGAGGAAGGGCCAGCGGTGAGTAGTGGGAGCTAGTGTTTGATTCATCCATGAGCTTATTGAGTTAGCTGTGGTGTTCGGTAAATGGTTTGGTAGGATGATGATATGGAACTGTATCCACTGATTTGCACTTGGTGTGCATGAATGAATCTTGGAATGAAAAACATGACACCATTCTTTTGATTCTGATTCTTATGCGACGCATTATGCTGCCAAAATTTCCAGCTGGAATTCCCATGAAATTTTGGCCTTCTTTGTAACGAAACAAAAGCTTTAGGGTGTTGAATGCAAAATCATGGACCCTTGTTTGTAAGGAATAGGAAAGACCGTGGACCAAAGAGGCATTGTACTCCGAAGGGCCCCATGGGATTTTGGTCCTCAATCGGTCTACCTTAGTGCTGGGTCCGTAACTTGAGGGTTATCCTCATTGCTGCACAGAAGAATCACGTCCTTGATGCACCGCTAGGTGCAAGGCCTACTGCAGGAGCAACTGCTGATGTTATGAGCGTCTGGCAAGCTAAATCTGATGCTACTCGATATATATTAAGATAAGATCTGATAGCGAACCAATCTATGGTTGGATGGTTAGGAGGACAGTGGTATCCCTAACCCGTCAAGGTTCAAGTCCTAGACATGACATTGGTGCTCGCATTATCCATGGATTTATTTCAGGCTTCCGGCTATGTTCGTTCAGTGGGAGGAGACATTCCCGTCGACTGCGAGGCGTCTATGATGACTTCGTAAAATCCCTAGATGCTATGCTGGCTCATTCTCTTGAGGTGCTCGTAGGGGTGCGTGTGTGCATTGATAGGGGTGAGTGTATGCTCGTATATGTGATTACTTCAATTGTACCGTGTTAAAAAAAGATGAGACAAAGCGGTAGGACACCATGTTCAACTAGGGGATTACAACGGATTGCGAGGGAGTGAACCGCTGAAAAAAATGAGGAAGGTGATGAAGACGACGACGTTGATGAAGATGATCACCGCGGAGATGGTTCTCGCGGCGGCACTCTGACCTGACTCCGGCGCCACCGGGGGGGAAGAGGAGAGAGGCTCCCCTCCTGCTTGCTCCTCCACAGCCTCCCTGATGGTGTCCTGGATTAGGAGGTACCTGATGACCCACAAGTATATGGGATCTATCGTAGTCCTTTCGATAAGTAAGAGTGTCGAACCCAACGAGGAGAAGAAGGAAATGATAAGCGGTTTCCAGCAAGGTATTCTCTGCAAGTACTGAAATAAGTGGTAACAGATAGTTTTGTGATAAGATAATTGTAACGAGCAACAAGTAACAAAAGTAAATAAGGTGCATCAAGGTGGCCCAATCCTTTTTGTACCAAAGGACAAGCCTGGACAAACTCTTATATGATGTAAAGCGCTCCCGAGGACACATGGGAATATCGTCAAGCTAGTTTTCATTACGCTCATATGATTCGCGTTCGGTACTTTGACAATTTGGTATGTGGGTGGACCGGTGCTTGGGTGTTGTCCTTACTTGGACAAACATCCCACTTATGATTAACCTCTATTGCAAGCATCCGCAAATACAACAAAAGTATTAAGGTAAACCTAACCATAATATGAAACATATGGATCCAATTCAGCCCCTTACGAAGCAACGCATAAACTAGGGTTCAAGCTTCTGTCACTCTAGCAACCCATCATCTACTTATTACTTCCCAATGCCTTCCTCTAGGCCCAAACAATGATGAAGCAAGCCCTTGACTCAACACTAATCTTTATTATATACTAAGAACTTTTATTCTACTAGATCAAAATATTACCAAAAGGATCGAACTAAGAAAACAGTAAAGATAAAGGTGATGGTGATTCGATACCGGGGCACTCCCCCACGCTTGGCAGTTGCCAAGTGGAGTGCCCATACCAGATACTCAATTCTTCTTTGTTGGTGGAGACAGTGGTGATCTTGTTGACGGCATAGGCTTCTTCCTTAATTTGTGCTTGAGGACAGAATTTTGGTCCCTTAGGTCCTCAATCTCCTGCTCCAAGCTCAGTATCTTTTTGCATAGTTCCTGCTTGTTCTCCTGCAAGAGGCGAAAAGGGATAAACTCGATCTTAGGTTTCTTTACCCTATCCGGGAGGCTTGACTTTTTGAACTCCACATGCATGTACCCAGGTTGAGGTAGTGGGACTTCATCTTCATCTGAGTTCGTCTCCTCCTTTCCCTTGGGTTCATAGTCATCTTCTTCTTCTGTAGTCCAACCGCAATGCCCTACATCCCCATAGACCTTAGGATCTGCAAGGTAATCATCCACATAGATTTCTCCTTCCGAATCCTGGGATGACATGTTGCTCTGTCTGCAGCAGGACAACTCAAAACAAAAATGAGAGATTTTTGCGTGATACGGGAGTCAAAAATCCCGGGAGGTTATATAATGATTTTTTTCGACCAAAATACGTGTTCTACAAGAAAACGGAGTCCGGAGAGCACACGAGGTGCCCACGAGGTAGGGGGGCGCGCCCAGGGGGGTAGGGCATGCCCTCCACCCTCATGGGGCCCTCGTGTCCTTTCCGGACTACTAGTTATTTTTCTGTTTTTCTAAATATTCCAAAACGGAGAAATATTGCCTTAAAACGGTTTTAGAGTCGGTTTACTTACCGTACCAGATACCTATTCCTTTTTCGGAGTCTGAAACGTTCCGGAAAGTGTCCTTTATGTACTCCTCCGGGGTTATGGTTTCAATAACATTGGTTTCAACATTTATGGGATTACCTGAGATATAATGTTTGATTCTTTGACCATTTACCACCTTCGGATTTGTGCCTTCGAAGTTGTTGATTTTTATGGCACCGGAATGGTAGACCTCCTCAATAACGTAGGGACCTTCCCATTTAGAGAGAAGTTTTCCTGCAAAAAATCTTAAATGAGAGTTGTATAGCAATACGTAATCACCTACATTAAACTCACGCTTTTGTATTCTTTTATCATGCCACCTTTTAACCTTTTCTTTAAACAACTTGGCATTTTCGTAGGCTTGGGTTCTCCATTCATCAAGTGAGCTAATATCAAATAACCTCTTATCACCGGCAAGTTTAAAATCATAATTTAGTTCTTTAATAGCCCAATAAGCCTTGTGTTCTAGTTCGAGAGGTAAGTGACATGCTTTTCCATAGACCATTTTATACAGAGACATACCCATAGGATTTTTATATGCAGTTCTATAGGCCCATAATGCATCATCAAGTTTCTTGGACCAATTCTTTCTGGACCTATTAACAGTCTTTTGCAAAATTAATTTCAGTTCTCTATTGCTCAATTCTACTTGACCACTAGACTGAGGGTGATAAGGGGATGCAATTCTATGATTAACATCATATTTAGCAAGCATTTTATGGAAAGCACCATGAATAAAATGTGAACCACCATCAGTCATTAAATATCTAGGGACTCCAAACCATAGAAAGATAACTTCTTTAAGAATTTTAATAGAAGTGTTATGATCAGCACTACTAGTTGGAATAGCTTCTACCCACTTAGTAATGTAATCAACAGCAACTAAAATATGTGTATAACCATTAGAGGAAGGAAAAGGTCCCATATAGTCAAAGCCCCAAACATCAAATGGTTCAATAACAAGTGAATAATTCATAGGCATTTCTTGACGTCTACTAATATTACCGATTCTTTGACATTCATCACAAGATAAGACAAACTTACGGGCATCCTTGAAGAGAGTAGGCTAATAAAAACCAGATTGTAGTACCTTATGTGCGGTTCTATCTCCACCATGGTGCCCTCCATAAGCTTCGGAGTGACACTTGCGTAGGATCTGTTCCTGTTAATGCTCAGGTACACAACGTCTAATAACACCATCTACTCCTTCTTTATAAAGATGTGGGTCATCCCAAAAGTAATGCCTCAAATCATAGAAGAACTTTTTCTTTTGCTGGTATGTGAAACTAGGTGGTATAAACTTAGCAACAATGTAATTAGCATAATCAACATACCATGGAGCAGTATGAGAAGCATTTATGACATTTAATTGCTCATCAGGAAAGCTATTACCATAGGTAGTGGGTCATCAGGCACATTTTCTAACCTAGACAAGTTGTCTGCAACGGGGTTCTCGGCTCCTTTTCTATCAACAATATGTAAATCAAATTCTTGAAGCAAGAGAACCCATCTAATAAGTCTAGGTTTAGCATCTTTCTTTTCCATAAGATATTTAATAGCAGCATGATCAGTGTGAATAGTTACTTTAGAATCAACAATATAGGGTCTAAACTTATCACAAGCAAATACAACTGCTAAGAATTCTTTTTTAGTAGTAGCATAATTTCTTTGAGCATTGTCTAGAGTTTTAATAGCATATTGAATAACATTTAGTTTCTTATCAACTCTTTGTCCTAGAACAACATCTACATCATAATCACTAGCATCACACATAATTTCAAAGGGTAAATTCCAATCAGGTGGCTGAACAATAGGTGCAGAGATCAATGCTTTCTTAAGTATTTCAAATGCTTCTACACAATCATCATCAAAAATAAATGGTATATCTTTTGTAATAAATTAGTCAGAGGCCTAGAGATTTTTGAGAAGTCCTTAATGAACCTCCTATAAAAACCGGCATGACCAAGGAAACTTCTTATACCTTTGATGTCCTTGGGACATGGCATCTTTTCAATAGCATCAACCTTGGCTTTATCAACTTCAATACCTCTTTCAGAAACTTTATGTCCCAGGACAATACCTTCATTAACCATAATGTGACACTTTTCCCAATTCAAGACAAGATTAGTTTCTTCACATCTCTGCAAAACTCGATCAAGGTTGCTCAAGCAATCATCAAAAGAAGATCCATAGACGGAAAAGTCGTCCATGAAAACCTCACAAATATTCTCACAAAAGTCAGAGAATATAGCCATCATGCATCTTTGAAAGGTAGCAGGTGCATTGCATAAACCAAAAGGCATACGTCTATAAGAAAAAATACCAAAAGGGCATGTAAAAGTAGTCTATGATTGATCTTTGGCTGATACCGGTATTTGAGAGAAGCCAGAATAACCATCTAGAAAGCAAAAATGTGTATGTTTGGATAATCTTTCTAGCATTTGATCGATAAAAGGTAAGGGGTAATGATCCTTTTTAGTAGCCTTATTTAATTTGCGGAAATCAATTACCATCCTATAACCAGTAATAATTCTTTGAGGAATCAATTCATCTTTATCATTAGGAACAACAGTAATACCTCCCTTCTTAGGGACACAATGGACAGGACTTACCCACTGACTATTAGCAACGGGGTAAATTATACCTGCCTCAAGGAGCTTTAGTATCTCCTTTCTTACCACTTCTTTCATTTTAGGATTCAGACGGTGTTGATGATCACGAACTGGTTTAGCATCTTCTTCCAAATTAATTTTATGTTGGCATAGAGTGGGACTAATGCCCTTATGATCATCAAGAGTATACCCAATAGCAGCACGATGCTTCTTCAGAATTTTCAATAATCTCTCTTCTTCATGTTCTGAAAGGTTAGCACTAATAATAACAGGATATATCTTTTATTCATCAAGATAAGCATATTTAAGAGTATCTGGTAATGGTTTAAGGTCAAACACGGGATCACCCTTGGGTGGAGGAGGATCTCCTAGGATTTCAATAGCTAAATTATGTTTCAGACTAGGTTCCTATTTAAAGAATACTTCATCTAATTCCCTTCTTTCATAAACATATCATTTTCATGGTCTAGTAAATATTGTTCTAAAGGATCACTAGGAGGTACGACAATAGAAGCAAGACCAATAATTTCATCTTTACTAGGTAATTCTTCTTCACGATGTTGTCTACTAAATTTAGAAAAATTAAATTCATGAGTCATATCATCTAAACCGACAGTAACAATATCCCTTTTGCAATCTATGGTAGCATTAACAGTATTTAAGAAGGGTCTACCAAATATAATGGGACAAAAACTATCTTGTGCGGAGCCAAGAACAAGAAAATCAGCAGGATATTTAGTTTTCCCACACAACACTTCAACATCTCTAACAATTCCCATTGGTAAAATAGTATCTCTATTAGCAAGTTTAATTGTGACATCAATATCTTCTAACTCAACAGGTGCAATGTCATGCATAATTTCGTTGTATAAGTCAATAGATATTGCACTAGCATTAGCACCCATATCACATAAGCCATGATAACAATGATCTCCTATTTTAACAGAAATAACAGGCATACCTACCACAGGTCTAGGTTTATCTGTATCACGGGGTTTAGCAATTCTAGCAGTTTCATCACAGAAATAAATAACATGCCCATCTATATTATTAGACAAGAGATCTTTAACAATAGCAATATTACGTTCAACTTTAACTTGCTCAGGAGGTGTATATGTTTTAATATTGCTTTTACGAACCAAAGTTGAAGCTTTAGCATGATCCTTGATCCTAAGAGGGAAAGGTGGTTTCTCAACATAAGAAGTAGGAACAATAGGATTATTATAAGTAATAGTCTTTTCTTCAACTTTAATAGGTGCAACTACTTTTACTTCTATGGGAGGATGATATTTAAACCACTTCTCCTTGGGGAGATCAACATATGCAGCAAAAGATTCACAAAAAGAAGCTACTATCTCAGAGTCAAGTCCATATTTAGTGCTAAATTTACGAAAAATATCGATATCCATAAAAGATTTAACACAATCAAAACTAGGTGTCATACCTGACTCCTTACCATTGTCGAGGTCCCAATCTTCGGAGTTGCATTTAATTCTTTTCAATAAATCCCATTTGAATTCAATAGTCTTCATCATAAAAGAGCCAGCACAAGAAGTATCAAGCATGGTGCGATTGTTATCAGAAAGCTGAGCATAAATTTTTTGAATAATCATTTCTCTTGAGAGCTCATGATTGGGGCATGAATATAACACTGATTTAAGCCTCCCCAAGCTTGAGCGATGCTTTCTCCTTCGCGAGGCCAAAAATTATATATATAATTGCGATCACGATGAACAAGATGCATAGGATAAACCTTTTGATGAAATTCCAATTTCAATCATTTGTATTTCCAAGACTCCATATCATCACATAGCCTATACCATGTCGATGCATCTCCCCTCAAAGATAAAGGGAAGACCTTCTTCTTAACAACATCTCTGGGTACACCTGCAAGCTTAAATAATACATAAACTTCATCCACATATATTAGATGTTCATCAGGATCTTTTGTTCCATCTCCCAAAGAAGGATTAGCTAGCAGTTTTTCTACCATACCCAAAGGAATTTTGAAGCAAGCATTTTCATTTTCAGTAGGTTCAGTAGGCTGAGGAGCAACTCTTTGCTCTACTGGTCGGGGTGAAGATAGCCTGAACAAGCCCCTCAGAGGATTACTTTCCATAGTAACAAGTGACAGTAAATTTCAGCACACTATATAAATTCTTCCTTACAAAATTCCACCTACCAAAGGCGCTTCACTCCCCGGCAACGGCGCCAGAAAAGAGTCTTGATGACCCACAAGTATAGGGGATCTATCATAGTCCTTTCGATAAGTAAGAGTGTCGAACCCAATGAGGAGCAGAAGGAAATGATAATCGGTTTCCAGCAAGGTATTCTCTGCAAGTACTGAAATAAGTGGTAACAGATAGTTTTGTGATAATATAATTGTAACGAGCAACAAGTAACAAAAGTAAATAAGGTGCATCTAGGTGGCCCAATCCTTTTTGTAGCAAAGGACAAGCCTGGAAAAACTCTTATATGATGTAAAGTGCTCCCGAGGACACATGGGAATATCGTCAAGCTAGTTTTCATCACGCTCATATGATTCGCGTTCGGTACTTTGATAATTTGGTATGTGGGTGGACCGGTGCTTGGGTGCTGTCCTTACTTGGACAAACATCCCACTTATGATTAACCTCTATTGCAAGCATGCGCAAATACAACAAAAGTATTAAGGTAAACCTAACCATAACATGAAACATATGGATCCAATTCAGCCCCTTACGAAGCAACGCATAAACTAGGGTTCAAGCTTCTGTCACTCTAGCAACCCATCATCTACTTATTACTTCCCAATGCCTTCCTCTAGGCCCAAACAATGATGAAGCGTCATGTAGTCGACGTTCACATAAAACCACTAGAGGAGAGACATCATACATCTCATCAAAATATCGAATGATTACCAAATTAACATGACTACTAATAGCAAGACTTCTCCCATGTCCTCAGGAACAAAAGTAACTACTCACAAAGCATAAACATGTTCATAATCAGAGGGGTATTAATGTGCATATAGGATCTGAACATATGATCTTCCACCAATTAAACCAACTAGCATCAACTACAAGGAGTAATTAACACTACTAGCAACCTACTAGCACCAATCCCGGACTTGGAGACAAGAATTGGATACAAGAGATGAACTAGGGTTTTGAGATGAGATGGTGCTGATGAAGATGTTGATGGAGATTGCCCTCTCCCGATCAGAGGAGCATTGGTGATGACGATGGCAATGATTCCCCCCTCTGGGAGGGAAGTTTCCCCGGCAGAACAGCCCCGCCAGAACCCTAGATTGGCTCCGCCAAGGTTCCGCCTCGTGGCGGCGGAGTTTCGTCCGAGAAGATGGCTTATGATTTTTTCCCATCGAAAGAGTCCATATAGCAGAAGATGGTCACCGGAGGGCCACCAGGGGGTAGGGCGCGCCCCCACCCTCATGGGCAGGGTGTGCCCCCCTGGTGAAGTTCTTGCGCTCAATGTTTTTTATATATTTGGAAAACATCATCCGTGAAGTTTCGGGACTTTTGGAGCTGTGCAGAATAGGTCGCTAATATTTGCTCCTTTTCCAAAGACAATCCCAGCTGTCGGCATTCTCCCTCTTTATGTAAACCTTGTAAAATAAGAGAGGATAGGCATAAGTATTGTGACATAATGTGTAATAACAGCCCATAATGCAATAAATATTGATATAAAAGCATGATGCAAAATGGACGTATCAACTCCCCCAAGCTTAGACCTCGCTTGTCCTCAAGCGAAAAGCCGAAATCGAAAAATATGTCCACAAGTTTGGAGATGAAGGTGTCGATAAAAATAAAATACGGACATGAGGTCATCATGATCATTCTTAGAACAACAACTTATATAATTCTTGTCATATGATATCTTATGCTAGAGTAATAATTCAATAACAATATCAAGTATGAATCGTAAACTTCATTGAAAACTAACAAACTATAATCTCAGTCATTGAGGCAATTGCAATTTATCATAACATAGGAAAGAGTCAATGTATAAGAGCTTTTCAGCAAGTCCACATACTCAACTATCATATAGTCTTTCACAATTGCTGACACTCACGCAATACTTATGGGTATGGAGTTTTAATCGGACACAGGGAAATATAGGGGCTTATAGTTTTGCCTCCCAACGTTTTACCTCAAGGGTAATGTCAACAGTAATAGTTCATGAAAACCCACATCCAATTAGCCATATATACCGGGATCTTTCCAACATATTGTGCTTGCCAAAGGGTAAAATGTAAAAAGGAAGGGTGAAGATCACCATGACTCTTTTGCAGTGTAGGAGATAAAAGTAAAAGATAGGCCCTTCGCAGAGGGAAGCAGAGGTTGTCATGCGCTTTTATGGTTGGATGCACAAAATCCTAATGTGAAAGAACATCAATTTATATTGCCACTTGTGATATGGACCTTTATTATGCAGTCTGTCGCTTTTATTACTTCCATATCACACGATCGTATAAAGCTTATTTCCTCCACACCAATCAATCATACATATTTAGAGAGCAATTTTTATTGCTTGCACCGATGACAACTTACTTGATGGATCTTACTCAATCCATGGGTAGGTATGGTGGACTCTCATGGCAAAACTGGTTTAAGGGTATTTGGAAGCACAAGTAGTATCTCTACTTGGTGCAATGAATTCGGCTAGCATGAGGGAGAAAGGCAAGCCCAACATGTTGGAGGATCCAAGACGATATAATTTATCTCAGATGTAAGAAAACATAACTCATTATGTTGTCTTCCTTGTCCAATGTCAACTCTTTAGCATGTCATATTTTAATGAGTGCTCACAATCATTAAAGATGTCCAAGATAGTATATTTATATGTGAAGACCTCTCTTTCTTTATTACTTCCTATTAATTGCAACGATGACCAAAACTATGTTTGTCAACCCTCAATAACTTTTATTCATCATACTCTTTCTATGTGAGCTCATTACTCTCCATAAGACTCACATGATCTCTTTGTTTCTTTTTATTTCTTTCTCTTTTATTTTATTTAATTTTATTTGGGATCATGGCAAAAATAAGCAAGCCCTTGACTCAACACTAATCTTTATTATATAGCTCACGAACTCAATTACATAGAAGGATCATAAAGCAAAACTCACAACTAGATCATACTAAGAACTTTTATTCTACTAGATCAAAATATTACCAAAAGGATCGAACTAAGAAAAACAGTAAAGATAAAGGTGATGGTGATTCGATACCGGGGCACTCCCCCAAGCTTGGCAGTTGCCAAGTGGAGTACCCATACTAGATACTCAATTCTTCTTTGTTGGCGGAGACGGTGGTGATCTTGTTGACGGCGTAGGCTTCTTCCTTAATTTGCGCTTGAGGACAGAATTTTGGTCCCTTAGGTCCTCGATCTCCTGCTCCAAGCTCAGTATCTTTTTGCATAGTTCCTGCTTGTTCTCCTGCAAGAGGCGAAAAGGGATAAACTCGATCTTAGGTTTCTTTACCCTATCGGGGAGGCTAGACTTTTTGAACTCCACATGCATGTCCCCAGGTTGAGGTAGTGGTACTTCATCTTCATCTGAGCTCATCTCCTCCTTTCCCTTGGGTTCATAGTCATCTTCTTCTTTTGTAGTCCAACCGCAATGCCCTACATCCCCATAGACCTTAGGATCTGCAAGGTAATCAGCCACATAGAATTCTCCTTCCGAATCCTGGGACGACATGTTGCTCTGTCTGCAGCAGGACAACTCAAAACAAAAACGAGAGATTTTTGCGTGATACGGGAGTCAAAACTCTCGGGAGGTTATATAATGAATTTTGTTCGACCAAAATACGTGTTATGCAAGAAAACGGAGTCCGCAGAGCAGACGAGCTGCCCACGAGGTAGGGGGGCGCGCCCAGGGGGGTAGGGCGCGCCCTCCACCCTCGTGGAGCCCTCGTGTCCTTTCCGGACTGCTGCTTATTTTTCTGTTTTTCTGAATATTCCAAAACGGAGAAATATTGCCTTAAAAACGGTTTTGGAGTCGGTTTACTTACCGTACCAGATACCTATTCCTTTTTCGGAGTCTAAAACGTTCTGGAAAGTGTCCTTTATGTACTCCTCCGGGGTTATGGTTTCAATAACATTGGTTTCAACATTTATGGGATTACC
Source organism: Triticum aestivum (assembly GCF_018294505.1). Classification (NCBI taxonomy): domain Eukaryota; kingdom Viridiplantae; phylum Streptophyta; class Magnoliopsida; order Poales; family Poaceae; genus Triticum; species Triticum aestivum. Next base: position 634,736,791 of record NC_057812.1, on the reverse strand, counting down.
TGAGATATAATGCTTGATTCTTTGACCATTTACCACCTTCGGATTTGTGCCTTCGAAGTTGTTGATTTTTATGGCACCGGAAAGGTAGACCTCCTCGATAACGTAGGGACCTTCCCATTTAGAGAGAAGTTTTCCTGCAAAAAATCTTAAATGAGAGTTGTATAGCAATACATAATCACCTACATTAAACTCATGCTTTTGTATTCTTTTATCATGCCACCTTTTAACCTTTTCTTTAAACAACTTGGCATTTTTGTAGGCTTGGGTTCTCCATTCATCAAGTGAGCTAATATCAAATAACCTCTTCTCTCCGGCAAGTTTAAAATCATAATTAGTTCTTTAATAGCCCAATAAGCCTTGTGTTCTAGTTCAAGAGGTAAGTGACATGCTTTTCCATAGACCATTTTATACGGAGACATACCCATAGGATTTTTATATGCAGTTCTATAGGCCCATAATGCATCATCAAGTTTCTTGGACCAATTCTTTCTGGACCTATTAACAGTCTTTTGCAAAATTAATTTGAGTTCTCTATTACTCAATTCTACTTGACCACTAGACTGAGGGTGATAAGGAGATGCAATTCTATGATTAACATCATATTTAGCAAGCATTTTACGGAAAGCACCATGAATAAAATGTGAACCACCATCAGTCATTAAATATCTAGGGACTCCAAACCTTGGAAAATAACTTCTTTAAGCATTTTAATAGAAGTGTTATGATCAGCACTACTAGTTGGAATAGCTTCTACCCACTTAGTAACGTAATCAACAGCAACTAAAATATGTGTATAACCATTAGAGGAAGGAAAAGGTCCCATATAGTCAAAGCCCCAAACATCAAATGGTTCAATAACAAGTGAATAATTCATAGGCATTTCTTGACGTCTACTAATATTACCAATTCTTTGACATTCATCACAAGATAAGACAAACTTACGGGCATCCTTGAAGAGAGTGGGCCAATAAAAACTAGATTGTAGTACCTTATGTGCAGTTCTATCTCCAGCATGGTGCCCTCCATAAGCTTCGGAGTGACACTTGCGTAGGATCTGTTCCTGTTCATGCTCAGGTACACAACGTCTAATAACACCATCTACTCCTTCTTTATAAAGATGTGGGTCATCCCAAAAGTAATGCCTCAAATCATAGAAGAACTTTTTCTTTTGCTGGTATGTGAAACTAGGTGGTATAAACTTAGCAACAATGTAATTAGCATAATCAACATACCATGGAGCAGTATGAGAAGCATTTATGACATTTAATTGCTCATCAGGAAAGCTATCATCAATAGGTAGTGGGTCATCAAGCACATTTTCTAACCTAGACAAGTTGTCTGCAACGGGGTTCTCGGCTCCTTTTCTATCAACAATATGTAAATCAAATTCTTGAAGCAAGAGAACCCATCTAATAAGTCTAGGTTTAGCATCTTTCTTTTCCATAAGATATTTAATAGCAGCATGATCAGTGTGAATAGTTACTTTAGAATCAACAATATAAGGTCTAAACTTATCACAAGCAAATACAACTGCTAAGAATTCTTTTTCAGTAGTAGCATAATTTCTTTGAGCATTGTCTAGAGTTTTACTAGCATATTGAATAACATTTAGTTTCTTATCAACTCTTTGTCCTAGAACAGCACCTACAGCATAATCACTAGCATCACACATAATTTCAAAGGGTAAATTCCAATCAGGTGGCTGAACAATAGGTGCAGAGATCAATGCTTTCTTAAGTATTTCAAATGCTTCTACACAATCATCATCAAAACAAATGGTATATCTTTTTGTAATAAATTAGTCAGAGGCCGAGAGATTTTTGAGAAGTCCTTAATGAACCTCCTATAAAAACCGGCATGACCAAGGAAACTTCTTATACCTTTGATGTCCTTGGGACATGGCATCTTTTCAATAGCATCAACCTTGGCTTTATCAACTTCAATACCTCTTTCAGAAACTTTATGCCCAGGACAATACCTTCATTAACCATAAAGTGGCACTTTTCCCAATTCAAGACAAGATTAGTTTCTTCACATCTCTGCAAAACTCGATCAAGGTTGCTCAAGCAATCATCAAAAGAAGATCCATAGACGGAAAAGTCGTCCATGAAAACCTCACAAATCTTTTCACAAAAGTCAGAGAATATAGCCATCATGCATCTTTGAAAGGTAGCAGGTGCATTACATAAACCAAAAGGCATACGTCTATAAGCAAAAGTACCAAAAGGGCATGTAAAAGTAGTCTTTGATTGATCTTTGGCTGACACAGGTATTTGAGAGAAACCAGAATAACCATCTAGAAAGCAAAAATGTGTATGTTTGGATAATCTTTCTAGCATTTGATCGATAAAAGGTAAGGGGTAATGATCCTTTTTAGTAGCCTTATTTAATTTGCGGAAATCAATTACCATCCTATAACCAGTAATAATTCTTTGAGGAATCAATTCATCTTTATCATTAGGAACAACAGTAATACCTCCCTTCTTAGGGACACAGTGGACAGGACTTACCCATTGACTATCACCAACGGGGTAAATTATACCTGCCTCCAGGAGCTTTAGTATCTCCTTTCTTACCACTTCTTTCATTTTAGGATTCAGACGGTGTTGATGATCACGAACTGGTTTAGCATCTTCTTCCAAATTAATTTTATGTTGGCATAGAGTGGGACTAATGCCCTTATGATCATCAAGAGTATACCCAATAGCAGCACGGTGCTTCTTCAGAATTTTCAATAATCTCTCTTCTTCATGTTCTGAAAGGTTAGCACTAATAATAACATGATATATCTTTTTCTCATCAAGATAAGCATATTTAAGAGTATCCGGTAATGGTTTAAGCTCAAACACGGGATCACCCTTGGGTGGAGAAGGATCTCCTAGGATTTCAACAGGTAAATTATGTTTCAGAATAGGTTCCTGTTTAAAGAATACTTCATCTAATTCCCTTCTTTCATTCATAAACATATCATTTTCATGGTCTAGTAAATATTGTTCTAAAGGATCACTAGGAGGTACGACAATAGTAGCAAGACCAATAATTTCATCTTTACTAGGTAATTCTTCTTCACGATGTTGTCTACTAAATTTATAAAAATTAAATTCATGAGTCATATCATCTAAACCGACAGTAACAACATCCCTTTTGCAATCTATGGTAGCATTAACAGTATTTAAGAAGGGTCTACCAAATATAATGGGACAAAAACTATCTTGTGGGGAGCCAAGAACAAGAAAATCAGCAGGATATTTAGTTTTCCCACACAAGACTTCAACATCTCTAACAATTCCCATTGGTGAAATAGTATCTCTATTAGCAAGTTTAATTGTGACATCAATATCTTCTAACTCAACAGGTGCAATGTCATGCATAATTTCGTTGTATAAGTCAATAGGTATTGCACTAGCATTAGCACCCATATCACATAAGCCATGATAACAATGATCTCCTATTTTAACAGAAATAACATGCATACCTACCATAGGTTTATGTGTATCACGGGGTTTAGCAATTCTAGCAGTTTCATCACAGAAATAAATAACATGCCCATCTATATTATCAGACAAGAGATCTTTAACAATAGCAATATTAGGTTCAACTTTAACTTGCTCAGGAGGTGTATATGTTTTAATATTGCTTTTACGAACCACAGTTGAAGCTTTAGCATGATCCTTGATCCTAACAGGGAAAGGTGGTTTCTCAACATAAGAAGTAGGAACAATAGGATCATTATAAGTAATAGTCTTTTCTTCAACTTTAATAGGTGCAGCTACTTTTACTTCTATGGGAGGATGATATTTAAACCACTTCTCCTTGGGGAGATCAACATAGGCAGCAAAAGATTCACAGAAAGAAGCTACTATCTCAGAGTCAAGTCCATATTTAGTGCTAAATTTACGAAAAATATCGGTATCCATAAAAGATTTAACACAATCAAAACTAGGTGTCATACCTGACTCCTTACCATTGTCGAGGTCCCAATCTTCGGAGTTGCATTTAATTCTTTCCAATAAATCCCATTTGAATTCAATAGTCTTCATCATAAAAGAGCCAGCACTAGAAGTATCAAGCATGGTGCGATTGTTATCAGAAAGCCGAGCATAAAAATTTTGAATAATCATTTCTCTTGAGAGCTCATGATTGGGGCATGAATATAACATTGATTTAAGCCTCCCCCAAGCTTGAGCGATGCTTTCTCCTTCGCGAGGCCAAAAATTATATATATAATTGCGATCACGATGAACAAGATGCATAGGATAAAACTTTTGATGAAATTCCAATTTCAATCGTTTGTATTCCAAGACTCCATATCATCACATAGCCTATACCATGTCGATGCATCTCCCCTCAAAGATAAAGGGAAGACCTTCTTCTTAACAACATCTCCGGGTACACCTGCAAGCTTAAATAATCCACAAACTTCATCCACATATATTAGATGTTCATCAGGATGTTTTGTTCCATCTCCTAAAAAAGGATTAGCTAGCAGTTTTTCTACCATACCCAAAGGAATTTGAAGCAAGCATTTTCATTTTCAGTAGGTTCAGTAGGTTGAGGAGCAACTCTTTGCTCTACTGGTCGGGGTGAAGATACCCTGAACAAGCCCCTCAGAGGATTACTTTCCATAGTAACAAGTGACAGTAAATTTCAGCACACTATATAAATTTTTCCTTACCAAATTCCACCTACCAAAGGCGCTTCACTCCCCGGCAACGGCGCCAGAAAAGAGTCTTGATGACCCACAAGTATAGGGGATCTATCGTAGTCCTTTCGATAAGTAAGAGTGTCGAACCCAACGAGGAGCAGAAGGAAATGATAATCGGTTTCCAGCAAGGTATTCTCTGCAAGTACTGAAATAAGTGGTAACAGATAGTTTTGTGATAAGATAATTGTAACGAGCAACAAGTAACAAAAGTAAATAAGGTGCATCAAGGTGGCCCAATCCTTTTTGTAGCAAAGGACAAGCCTGGACAAACTCTTATATGATGTAAAGCGCTCCCGAGGACACATGGGAATATCGTCAAGCTAGTTTTCATCACGCTCATATGATTCGCGTTCGGTACTTTGATAATTTGGTATGTGGGTGGACCGGTGCTTGGGTGCTGCCCTTACTTGGACAACATCCCACTTATGATTAACCTCTATTGCAAGCATCCGCAAATACAACAAAAGTATTAAGGTAAACCTAACCATAGCATGAAACATATGGATCCAAATTCAGCCCCTTACGAAGCAACGCATAAACTAGGGTTTAAGCTTCTGTCACTCTAGCAACCCATCATCTACTTATTACTTCCCAATGCCTTCCTCTAGGCCCAAAAATGGTGAAGTGTCATGTAGTCGACGTTCACATAACACCACTAGAGGAGAGACAACATACATCTCATCAAAATATCGAACGAATACCAAATTCACATGACTACTAATAGCAAGACTTCTCCCATGTCCTCAGGAACAAAAGTAACTACTCACAAAGCATAAACATGTTCATAATCAGAGGGGTATTAATGTGCATATAGGATCTGAACATATGATCTTCCACCAATTAAACCAACTAGCATCAACTACAAGGAGTAATTAACACTACTAGCAACCTACTAGCACCAATCCCGGACTTGGAGACAAGAATTGGATACAAGAGATGAACTAGGGTTTTGAGATGAGATGGTGCTGATGAAGATGTTGATGGAGATTGCCCTCTCCCGATGAGAGGAGCATTGATGATGACGATGGCGATGATTTCCCCCTCCGGGAGGGAAGTTTCCCTGGCAGAACAGCCCCGCCAGAACCCTAGATTGGCTCCGCCAAGGTTTCGCCTTGTGGCGGCGGAGTTTCGTCCGAGAAGATGGCTTATGATTTTTTCCCATCGAAAGAGTCCATATAGCAGAAGATGGTCACCGGAGGGCCACCATGGGGGTAGGGCGCGCCCCCACCCTCATGGGCAGGGTGTGCCCCCCTGGTGAAGTTCTTGCGCTCAATGTTTTTTATATATTTGGAAAACATCATCCGTGAAGTTTCAGGACTTTTGGAGCTATGCAGAATAGGTCTCTAATATTTGCTCCTTTTCCAGCCAGAATCCCAGCTGCCGGCATTCTACCTCTTTATGTAAACCTTGTAAAATAAGAGAGAATAGGCATAAGTATTGTGACATAATGTGTAATAACAGCCCATAATGCAATAAATATTGATATAAAAGCATGATGCAAAATGGACGTATCAACTCCCCCAAGCTTAGACCTCGCTTGTCCTCAAGCGAAAAGCCGAAATCGAAAAATATGTCCACATGTTTAGAGATGAAGGTGTCGATAAAAATAAAATACGGACATGAGGGCATCATGATCATTCTTAGAACACAACTTATATAATTCTTGTCATATGATATCTTATGCTAGAGTAATAATTCAATCACAATATCAAGTATGAATCATAAACTTCATTGAAAACTAACAAACTATAATCTCAGTCATTGAAGCAATTGCAATTTATCATAACATAGGAAAGAGTCAATGTATAAGAGCTTTTCAGCAAGTCCACATACTCAACTATCATATAGTCTTTCACAATTGCTGACACTCACGCAATACTTATGGGTATGGAGTTTTAATCGGACACAGAGAAAGATAGGGGCTTATAGTTTTGCCTCCCAATGTTTTACCTCAAGGGTAATGTCAACAGTAATAGTTCATGAAAACTCACATCCAATTAGCCATATATACCAGGATCTTTCCAACATATTGTGCTTGCCAAAGGATAAAATGTAAAAAGGAAGGGTGAAGATCACCATGACTCTTATGCAGTGTAGGAGATAAAAGTAAAAGATAGGCCCTTCGCAGAGGGAAGCAGAGGTTGTCATGCGCTTTTATGGTTGGATGCACAAAATCCTAATGCGAAAGAACATCACTTTATATTGCCACTTGTGATATGGACCTTTATTATGCAGTCTGTCGCTTTTATTACTTCCATATCACACGATCGTATAAAGCTTATTTCCTCCACACCAATCAATCATACATATTTAGAGAGCAATTTTTATTGCTTGCACCGATGACAACTTACTTGATGGATCTTACTCAATCCATGGGTAGGTATGGTGGACTCTCATGGCAAAACTGGTTTAAGGGTATTTGGAAGCACAAGTAGTATCTCTACTTGGTGCAATGAATTTGGCTAGCATGAGGGAGAAAGGCAAGCTCAACATGTTGGAGGATCCAAGACGATATAATTTATCTCAGATGTAAGAAAACATAACCCATTATGTTGTCTTCCTTGTCCAATGTCAACTCTTTAGCATGTCATATTTTAATGAGTGCTCACAATCATAAAAGATGTCCAAGATAGTATATTTATATGTGAAGACCTCTCTTTCTTTATTACTTCCTATTAATTGCAACGATGACCAAAACTATGTTTGTCAACCCTCAATAACTTTTATTCATCATACTCTTTCTATGTGAGCTCATTACTCTCCATAAGACTCACATGATCTCTTTGTTTCTTTTTATTTCTTTCTCTTTTATTTTATTTTATTTGGGATCATGGCAAAAATAAGCAAGCCCTTGACTCAACACTAATCTTTATTATATAGCTCACGGACTCAATTACATAGAAGGATCATAAAGAAAAACTCACAACTAGATCATACTAAGAACTTTTATTCTACTAGATCAAAATATTACCAAAAGGATCGAACTAAGAAAAAGTAAAGATAAAGTGATGGTGATCGATACCGGGGCACTCCCCCAAGCTTGGCAGTTGCCAAGTGGAGTGCCCATACCAGATACTCAATTCTTCTTTGTTGGTGGAGACGGTGGTGATTGTTGACGGCGTAGGCTTCTTCCTTAATTTGCTTGAGGACAGAATTTTGGTCCCTTAGGTCCTCGATCTCCTGCTCCAAGCTCAGTATCTTTTTGCATAGTTCCTGCTTGTTCTCCTGCAAGAGGCGAAAAGGGATAAACTCGATCTTAGGTTTCTTTACCCTATCCGGGAGGCTTGACTTTTTGAACTCCACATGCATGTCCCCAGGTTGAGGTAGTGGGACTTCATCTTCATCTGAGCTCGTCTCCTCCTTTCCCTTGGGTTCATAGTCTTCTTCTTCTGTAGTCCAACCGCAATGCCCTACATCCCCATAGACCTTAGGATCTGCAAGGTAATCAGCCACATAGCTTTCTCCTTCCGAATCCTGGGACGACATGTTGCTCTGTCTGCAGCAGGACAGCTCAAAACAAAAACGAGAGATTTTTGCGTGATACGGGAGTCAAAACTCCGGGAGGTTATATAATGAATTTTTCGACCAAAATACGTGTTCTGCAAGAAAACGGAGTCCGGAGAGCACACGAGGTGCCCACGAGGGTAGGGGGCGCGCCCTCCACCCTCGTGGGCCCTCGTGTCCTTTCCGGACTGCTGCTTATTTTTCTTTTTTCTAAATATTCCAAAACGGAGAAATATTGCCTTAAAAACTGTTTTGGAGTCGGTTTACTTACCGTACCACATACCTATTCCTTTTCGGAGTCTGAAACGTTCCGGAAAGTGTCCTTTATGTACTCCTCCGGGGTTACGGTTTCAATAACATTGGTTTCAACATTTATGGGATTACCTGAGATATAATGTTTGATTCTTTGACCGTTTACCACCTTCGGATTTGTGCCTTCGAAGTTGTTGATTTTTATGGCACCGGAACGGTAGACCTCCTCGATAACGTAGGGACCTTCCCATTTAGAGAGAAGTTTTCCTGCAAAAAATCTTAAACGAGAGTTGTATAGCAATACATAATCACCTATGTTAAACTCACGCTTTTGTATCCTTTTGTCGTGCCATCTTTTAAGTTTTCTTTAAACAACTTGGCATTTTCGTAGGCTTGGGTTCTCCATTCATCAAGTGAGCTAATATCAAATAACCTCTTCTCACCGGCAAGTTTAAAATCATAATTAGTTCTTTAATAGCCCAATAAGCCTTGTGTTCTAGTTCGAGAGGTAAGTGACATGCTTTTCCATAGACCATTTTATACGGAGACATACCCATAGGATTTTTATATGCAGTTCTATAGGCCCATAATGCATCATCAAGTTTCTTGGACCAATTCTTTCTGGACCTATTAACAGTCTTTTGCAAAATTAATTTGAGTTCTCTATTACTCAATTCTACTTGACCACTAGACTGAGGGTGATAAGGAGATGCAATTCTATGATTAACATCATATTTAGCAAGCATTTTACGGAAAGCACCATGAATAAAATGTGAACCACCATCAGTCATTAAATATCTAGGGACTCCAAACCTTGGAAAATAACTTCTTTAAGCATTTTAATAGAAGTGTTATGATCAGCACTACTAGTTGGAATAGCTTCTACCCACTTAGTAACGTAATCAACAGCAACTAAAATATGTGTATAACCATTAGAGGAAGGAAAAGGTCCCATATAGTCAAAGCCCCAAACATCAAATGGTTCAATAACAAGTGAATAATTCATAGGCATTTCTTGACGTCTACTAATATTACCAATTCTTTGACATTCATCACAAGATAAGACAAACTTACGGGCATCCTTGAAGAGAGTAGGCCAATAAAAACCAGATTGTAGTACCTTATGTGCAGTTCTATCTCCAGCATGGTGTCCTCCATAAGCTTCGGAGTGACACTTGCGTAGGATCTGTTCCTGTTCATGCTCAGGTACACAACGTCTAATAACACCATCTACTCCTTCTTTATAAAGATGTGGGTCATCCCAAAAGTAATGCCTCAAATCATAGAAGAACTTTTTCTTTTGCTGGTATGTGAAACTAGGTGGTATAAACTTAGCAACAATGTAATTAGCATAATCAACATACCATGGAGCAGTATGAGAAGCATTTATGACATTTAATTGCTCATCAGGAAAGCTATCATCAATAGGTAGTGGGTCATCAAGCACATTTTCTAACCTAGACAAGTTGTCTGCAACGGGGTTCTCAGCTCCTTTTCTATCAACAATATGCAAATCAAATTCTTGTAGCAAGAGAACCCATCTAATAAGTCTAGGTTTAGCATCTTTCTTTTCCATAAGATATTTAATAGCAGCATGATCAGTGTGAATAGTTACTTTAGAATCAACAATATAAGGTCTAAACTTATCACAGGCAAATACAACTGCTAAGAACTCTTTTTCAGTAGTAGCATAATTTCTTTGAGCATTGTCTAGAGTTTTACTAGCATATTGAATAACATTTAGTTTCTTATCAACTCTTTGTCCTAGAACAACACCTACAGCATAATCACTAGCATCACACATAATTTCAAAGGGTAAATTCCAATCAGGTGGCTGAACAATAGGTGCAGAGATCAATGCTTTTTTAAGTATTTCAAATGCTTCTACACAATCATCATCAAAAACAAATGGTATATCTTTTGTAATAAATTAGTCAGAGGCCGAGAGATTTTTGAGAACTCCTTAATGAACCTCCTGTAAAAACCGGCATGACCAAGGAAACTTCTTATACCTTTGATGTCCTTGGGACATGGCATCTTTTCAATAGCATCAACCTTGGCTTTATCAACTTCAATACCTCTTTCAGAAACTTTATGCCCCAAGACAATACCTTCATTAACCATAAAGTGGCACTTTTCCCAATTCAAGACAAGATTAGTTTCTTCACATCTCTGCAAAACTCGATCAAGGTTGCTCAAGCAATCATCAAAAGAAGATCCATAGACGGAAAAGTCGTCCATGAAAACCTCACAAATCTTTTCACAAAAGTCAGAGAATATAGCCATCATGCATCTTTGAAAGGTAGCAGGTGCATTACATAAACCAAAAGGCATACGTCTATAAGCAAAAGTACCAAAAGGGCATGTAAAAGTAGTCTTTGATTGATCTTTGGCTGACACAGGTATTTGAGAGAAACCAGAATAACCATCTAGAAAGCAAAAATGTGTATGTTTGGATAATCTTTCTAGCATTTGATCGATAAAAGGTAAGGGGTAATGATCCTTTTTAGTAGCCTTATTTAATTTGCGGAAATCAATTACCATCCTATAACCAGTAATAATTCTTTGAGGAATCAATTCATCTTTATCATTAGGAACAACAGTAATACCTCCCTTCTTAGGGACACAATGGACAGGACTTACCCACTGACTATCAGCAACGGGTAAATTATACCTGCCTCAAGGAGCTTTAGTATCTCCTTTCTTACCACTTCTTTCATTTTAGGATTCAGACGGCGTTGATGATCACGAACTGGTTTAGCATCTTCTTCCAAATTAATTTTATGTTGGCATAGAGTGGGACTAATGCCCTTAAGATCATCAAGAGTATACCCAATAGCAGCACGGTGCTTCTTCAGAATTTTCAATAATCTCTCTTCTTCATGTTCTGAAAGGTTAGCACTAATAATAACAGGATATATCTTTTTCTCATCAAGATAAGCATATTTAAGAGTATCCGGTAATGGTTTAAGCTCAAACACGGGATCACCCTTGGGTGGAGGAGGATCCCCTAGGATTTCAACAGGTAAATTATGTTTCAGAATAGGTTCCTGTTTAAAGAATACTTCATCTAATTCCCTTCTTTCATTCATAAACATATCATTTTCATGGTCTAGCAAATATTGTTCTAAAGGATCACTAGGAGGTACGGCAATAGAAGCAAGACCAATAATTTCATCCTTACTAGGTAATTCTTCTTCACGATGTTGTCTACTAAATTTAGAAAAATTAAATTCATGAGTCATATCATCTAAACCGACAGTAACAACATCCCTTTTGCAATCTATGGTAGCATTAACAGTATTTAAGAAGGGTCTACCAAATATAATGGGACAAAAACTATCTTGTGGGGAACCAAGAACAAGAAAATCAGCAGGATATTTAGTTTTCCCACACAAGACTTCAACATCTCTAACAATTCCCATTGGTGAAATAGTATCTCTATTAGGCAAGTTTAATTGTGACATCAATATCTTCTAACTCAACAGGTGCAATGTCATGCATAATTTCTTGTATAAGTCAATAGGTATTGCACTAGCACTAGCACCCATATCACATAAGCCATGATAACAATGATCTCCTATTTTAACAGAAATAACAGGCATGCCTACCACAGGTCTAGGTTTATCTGTATCACGGGGTTTAGCAATTCTAGCAGTTTCATCATAGAAATAAATAACATGCCCATCTATATTATCAGACAAGAGATCTTTAACAATAGCAATATTAGGTTCAACTTTAACTTGCTCAGGAGGTGTATATGTTTTAATATTGCTTTTACGAACCACAGTTGAAGCTTTAGCATGATCCTTTATCCTAACAGGGAAAGGTGGTTTCTCAACATAAGAAGTAGGAACAATAGGATCATTATAAGTAATAGTCTTTTCTTCAACTTTAATAGGTGCAGCTACTTTTACTTCTATGGGAGGATGATATTTAAACCACTTCTCCTTGGGGAGATCAACATAGGCAGCAAAAGATTCACAGAAAGAAGCTACTATCTCAGAGTCAAGTCCATATTTAGTGCTAAATTTACGAAAAATATCGGTATCCATGAAAGATTTAACACAATCAAAACTAGGTGTCATACCTGACTCCTTACCATTGTCGAGGTCCCAATCTTCGGAGTTGCATTTAATTCTTTCCAATAAATCCCATTTGAATTCAATAGTCTTCATCATAAAAGAGCCAGCACAAGAAGTATCAAGCATGGTGCGATTGTTATCAGAAAGCCGAGCATAAAATTTTGAATAATCATTTCTCTTGAGAGCTCATGATTGGGGCATGAATATAACATTGATTTAAGCCTCCCCCAAGCTTGAGCGATGCTTTCTCCTTCGCGAGGCCAAAAATTATATATATAATTGCGATCACGATGAACAAGATGCATAGGATAAAACTTTTGATGAAATTCCAATTTCAATCGTTTGTATTCCAAGACTCCATATCATCACATAGCCTATACCATGTCGATGCATCTCCCCTCAAAGATAAAGGGAAGACCTTCTTCTTAACAACATCTCCGGGTACACCTGCAAGCTTAAATAATCCACAAACTTCATCCACATATATTAGATGTTCATCAGGATGTTTTGTTCCATCTCCTAAAAAAGGATTAGCTAGCAGTTTTTCTACCATACCCAAAGGAATTTCAAAGCAAGCATTTTCATTTTCAGTAGGTTCAGTAGGTTGAGGAGCAACTCTTTGCTCTACTGGTCGGGGTGAAGATACCCCGAACAAGCCCCTCAGAGGATTACTTTCCATAGTAACAAGTGACAGTAAATTTCAGCACACTATATAAATTTTTCCTTACAAATTCCACCTACCAAAGGCGCTTCACTCCCCGGCAATGGCGCCAGAAAAGAGTCTTGATGACCCACAAGTATAGGGGGTCTATAGTAGTCCTTTAGATAAGTAAGAGTGTCGAACCCAACGAGGAGTAGAAGGAAATGATGAGCGGTTTCCAGCAAGGTATTCTCTGCAAGTACTGAAATAAGTGGTAACAGATAGTTTTGTGATAAGATAATTGTAACGAGCAACAAGTAACAAAAGTAAATAAGGTGCAGCAAGGTGGCCCAATCCTTTTTGTAGCAAAGGACAAGCCTGGACAAACTCTTATATGATGTAAAGCGTTCCCGAGGACACATGGGAATATCGTCAAGCTAGTTTTCATCACGTCATATGATTCGCGTTCGGTACTTTGATAACTTGGTATGTGGGTGGACCGGTGCTTGGGTGCTGCCCTTACTTGGACAAGCATCCCACTTATGATTAACCTCTATTGCAAGCATCCGCAAATACAACAAAAGTATTAAGGTAAACCTAACCATAACATGAAACATATGGATCCAATTCAGCCCCTTACGAAGCAACGCATAAACTAGGGTTCAAGCTTCTGTCACTCTAGCAACCCATCATCTACTTATTACTTCCCAATGCCTTCCTCTAGGCCCAAACAATGATGAAGTGTCATGTAGTCGACGTTCACATAAAACCACTAGAGGAGAGACAGCATACATCTCATCAAAATATCGAACGAATACCAAATTCACATGACTACTAATAGCAAGACTTCTCCCATGTCCTCAGGAACAAAAATAACTACTCACAAAGCACAAACATGTTCATAATCAGAGGGGTATTAATGTGCATATAGGATCTGAACATATGATCTTCCACCAATTAAACCAACTAGCATCAACTACAAGGAGTAATTAACACTACTAGCAACCTACTAGCACCAATCCCGGACTTGGAGACAAGAATTGGATACAAGAGATGAACTAGGGTTTTGAGATGAGATGGTGCTGATCAAGATGTTGATGGAGATTGCCCTCTCCCGATGAGAGGAGCATTGGTGATGACGATGGCGATGATTCCCCCCTCTGGGAGGGAAGTTTCCCCAGCAGAACATGTTGGAAATATGTCGTAGAGGCAATAATAAATTAGTTATTATTATATTTCCTTGTTCATGATAATCGTTTATTATCCATGCTAGAATTGTATTGATAGGAAACTCAGATACATGTGTGGATACATAGACAACACCATGTCCCTAGTAAGCCTCTAGTTGACTATCTCGTTGATCGATAGATGGTTACGGTTTCCTGACCATGGACATTGGATGTCGTTGATGATGGGATCACATCATTAGGAGAATGATGTGATGGACAAGACCCAATCCTAAGCCTAGCACAAGATCGTGTAGTTCGTACGCTAAAGCTTTTCTAATGTCAAGTATCATTTCCTTAGACCATGAGATTGTGCAACTCCCGGATACCATAGGAATGCTTTGGGTGTACCAAACGTCACAACGTAACTGGGTGGCTATAAAGGTGCACTGCGGGTATCTCCGAAAGTGTCTGTTGGGTTGGCACGAATCGAGACTGGGATTTGTCACTCCGTGTAACGGAGAGGTATCTCTGGGCCCACTCGGTAGGACATCATCATGGTGTACACAATGTGACCAAGGAGTTGATCACGGGATGATGTGTTACGGAACGAGTAAAGAGACTTGCCGGTAACGAGATTGAATGAGGTATCGGGATACCGATGATCAAATCTCAGGCAAGTATCATACCGATAGACAAAGGGAATTGAATACGGGATTGATTGAATCCTCGACATCGCGGTTCATCCGATGAGATCATCGTGGAACATGTGGGAGCCAACATGGGTATCCAGATCCCGATGTTGGTTATTGGCCGGAGAGTTGTCTCGGTCATGTTTGCATGGTTCCCGAACCCGTAGGGTCTACACACTTAAGGTTCGGTGATGCTAGGGTTGTAGAGATATTAGTATGCGGTAACCCGGAAGTTGTTCGGAGTCCCGGATGAGATCCCGGACGTCACGAGGAGTTCCGGAATGGTCCGGAGGTAAAGATTTCTATATAGGAAGTCCAGTTTCGGCAACCGGGAAAGTTTCGGGGGTCATCGATAATGTACCGGGACCAGCGGATGGGTCCCGGGGGTCCACCGGGTGGGGCCACCTATCCCGGAGGGCCCAATGGGCTGAAGGGGCGTGGGAACCAGCCCCTGGTGGGCTGGTGCGCCCCCCTTGGGCCTCCCATGCGCCTAGGGTTTGGAAACCCTAAGGGGTGGGGGCGCCTCCACTTGGCTTGGAGGCCAAGCCACCCCTAGGGCTGCCGCTCCCTTCCCTAGATGGGATCTACAAGGGGCCGGCGCCACCCTAGGCCCCTATATATAGTGGAGGGGAGGGAGGGCAGCCGCACCTGAAGCCCTGGCGCCTCCCTCCCTCCCGTGACACCTCTTCCTCCCCGCTTGTGCTTGGCGAAGCCCTGCCGGGATCCCGCTACTTCCACCACCACGCCGTCGTGCTGCTGGATCTCCATCAACTTCTCCTCCCCCCTTGCTGGATCAAGAAGGAGGATACGTCTCCGCTCCGTACGTGTGTTGAACGCAGAGGTGCTGTCCGTTCGGCGCTAGGATCATCAGTGATTTGGATCACGACGAGTACGACTCCATCAACCCCGTTCTCTTGAACGCTTCCGCTTAGCAATCTTCAAGGGTATGAAGATTCACTCCCTCTCTCTCGTTGCGATATGACTCCATAGATTGATCTTGGTGATGCGTAGAAAATTTTAAAATTCTGCTACGTTCCCCAACAGTGGCATCATGAGCTAGCTCTATGCGTAGTTTCTATGCACGAGTAGAACACAAGTTGTTGTGGGCGTCGATTTTGTCAATTTACTTGTTGTTACTAGTCCTATCTTGATTCGGCGGCATCGTGGGATGAAGCGGCCTGGACCGACCTTACACATACTCTTACGTGAGACAGGTTCCACCGACTGACATGCACTAGTTGCATAAGGTGGCTAGCGGGTGTCTGTCTCTCCCACTTTAGTCGGATCGGATTCGATGAAAAGGGTCCTTATGAAGGGTAAATAGAAATTGGCATATCACGTTGTGGTTTTGGCGTAGGTAAGAAACGTTCTTGCTAAGAAACCTATAGCAGCCATGTAAAAAAAATTGCAACAACAATTAGAGGACATCTAACTTGTTTTTGCAGCATATGCCGTGTGATGTGATATGGCCAAAAAGGATGTGATGATTGATATATGTGATGTATGAGATTGATCATGTTCTTGTAATAGGAATCATGACTTGCATGTCGATGAGTATGACAACCGGCAGGAGCCATAGGGGTTGTCTTAATTTATTTATGACATGTGTGTCAACATAAACGTCATGTAATTACTTTACTTTATTGCTAAACCGTTAGCCATAGTAGTAGAAGTAATAGATGACGAGAAAACTTCACGAAGACACGATGATGGAGATCATGGTGTCATGCCGGTGATGATGATGATCATGGCGCCCCGAAGATGGAGATCAAAAGGAGCAAAATGATATTGGCCATATCATGTCACTATTTGATTGCATGTGATGTTTATCATGTTTTACATCTTATTTGCTTAGAACAGCAGTAGCTTAAATAAGATGATCCCTTGCAATAATTTCAAGAAAGTGTTCCCCCTAATTGTGCACCGTTGCGAAGGTTCGTTGTTTCGAAGCACCACGTGATGATCAAGTGTGATAGATTCTAATGTTCGAATACAACGGGTGTAAGCCAGATTTACACGCGCAATATAGTTAGGTTGACTTGACGAGCCTAGCATGTACAGACATGGCCTCGGAACACGGAAGACCGAAAGGTCGAACATGAGTCATATAGTGGATACGATCAACATGAAGATGTTCACCGATGAGGACTAGTTCGTCTCACGTGATGATCGGACACGGCCTAGTTGACTTAGATCATGTATCACTTAGATGACTAGAGGGATGTCTATCTGAGTGGGAGTTCATTAAATAATCAGATGAACTTAATTGTCATGAACATAGTCAAAAGGACTTTGCAAATTATGTCGTAGCTCACGCTTTGGTTCTACTGTTTTAGATATGTTCCTAGAGAAAATTTAGTTGAGAGTTGACAGTAGCAATTATGCGGACTGGGTCCGTGAACTGAGGATTGTCCTCATTGCTGCACAGAAGGGCTATGTCCTTAATGCACCGCTCAGTGTGTTGAACCTGAGTGTCGTCTGTAGATGTTGGGAAACATCTGACATACACGTTTTGATGACTACGTGATAGTTCAGTGCGTAATGCTAACGGTTTAGAATTGAGGCACCAAAGACGTTTTTGAAACATCGCAGAACATATGAGATGTTCCAAGGACTGAAATTGGGATTTCAGGCTAGTGCCCACGTCAAGAGGTATGAGACCTCCGACAAGTTTCTTAAGCCTGCAAACTAAGGGAGAAAAACTCAATCGTTGAGCATCTGCTCAGATTGTCTGAGTACTGCAATCGCTTGAATTGAGTGGGAGTCAATCTTCCAGATGAGAAAGTGATGGTTCTCCATAGTGACTGCCACCAAGCTATTGGAGCTTCGTGATGAACTATAACATATCAGGGATAGACATGATGATCCTTGAGCAATTCGCGATGTTTGACACTGAGAGAGTAGAAATCAAGTAGGAGCATCAATTGTTGATGGTTAGTAAAACCACTAGTTTCAAGAAGGGCAAAGGAAAGAAGGGATACTTCATGAGACGGCAAATCAGTTGTTGCTCTAGTGAAGAAACCCAAGGTTGAACCAAACCCGAGACTAAGTGCTTCTGTAATGAGGGGAACGGTCACTGAAGCAGAACTACCCTAAATACTTGGTAGATGAGAAGGCTGGCAAGGTCGACAGAAGTATTTTGAATACGTACTTTACTAATACTCCTAGTAGCACCAGGGTATTAAAATACCGGTTCAGCTGCTAAGTGTTAGTAACTCGAAATAAAAGGCTACAGAATAAACGGAGACTAGCTGAAGGTGAGATGACGATATGTGTTGGAAGTGTTTCCAAGGTTGATGTTGTTGGAGAACGCAGTAATTTCTAAAATTTTCCTACGCACACGCAAGATCATGGTGATGCATAGCAACGAGAAGGGAGAGTATTGTCTACGTACCCTCGTAGACCGCAACGGAAGCGTTGACGCAACATAGAGGAAGTAGTCGTACGTCTTCCCGATCCGACCGATCCAAGCACCGTTACTCCGGCACCTCCGAGTTCTTAGCACACGTACAGCTCGATGATGCTCCCCGGGCTCCGATCCAACAAAGCTTCAAGGATGAGTTCCGTCAGCACAACGGCGTGGTGACGATGATGATGTTCTACTGATGCAGGGCTTCGCCTAAGCACTACAACGATATGATCGAGGTGGAATATGGTGGCAGGGGGCACCGCACACGGCTAAGGAACGATCACGTAGATCAACTTGTGTCTCTAGGGGTGCCCCCCTGCCCCCGTATATAAAGGAGCAAGGGGAGGAGGCCGTCCGGCCAGGTGTGGCGCGCCAAGGAGGAGTCCTCCTCCTAG
Source organism: Triticum aestivum (assembly GCF_018294505.1). NCBI lineage: Eukaryota > Viridiplantae > Streptophyta > Magnoliopsida > Poales > Poaceae > Triticum > Triticum aestivum. The sequence goes on along the minus strand of NC_057812.1, from coordinate 634,717,943 downwards.
TAGGAGTAGGACTCCTACTAGGAGGGGGAAAGAGGTGGAGAGGGAGAAGGAAAGGGGGGGCGCCGCCCCCCTCCCCTAGTCCAATTTGGACCAGGGAGGAGGTGGCACGCGGCCCACGTCTGGCAGCCCCTCTCTCTCTCTCCACTAAGGCCCATATGGCCCATTACTTCTCCGGGGGGGGGTTCCGGTAACCCTCCAGCTCTCCGGTTTTCTCCGAAATCACCCGGAACACTTCCGGTGTCCGAATATAGCCGTCCAATATATCAATCTTTATGTCTCGACCATTTCGAGACTCCTCGTCATGTCGGTGATCATATCCGGGACTCCGAACTAACTTCGGTACATCAAAATGCATAAACTCATAATAACTGTCATCGTAACGTTAAGCATGTGGACCCTACGGTTCGAGAACAATGTAGACATGACCGAGACAGATCTCCGGTCAATAACCAATAGCGGGACCTGGATGCCCATATTGGCTCCTACATATTCTACGAAGATCTTTATCGGTCAGACCGCATAACAACATACGTTGTTCCCTTTGTCATCGGTATGTTACTTGCCCGAGATTCGATCGTTGGTATCCAATACCTAGTTCAATCTCGTTACCGGCAAGTCTCTTTACTCGTTCCGTAATATATCATCCTGTAACTAACTTATTAGTTGAAATTCTTGCAAGGCTTTATGTGATGTGCATTACCGAGAGGGCCCAGAGATACCTCTCCGACAATCGGAGTGACAAATCCTAATCTCGAAATACGCCAACCCAACATCTACCTTTGGAGAGACCTGTAGAGCTCCTTTATAATCACCCAGTTACGTTGTGACGTTTGGTAGCACACAAAGTATTCCTCCGGTAAACAGGAGTTGCATAATCTCATAGTCATAGGAACATGTATAAGTCATGAAGAAAGCAATAGCAACATACTAAACGATCGGGTGCTAAGCTAATGGAATGGGTCATGTCAATCAGATCATTCACCTAATGATGTGATCTCGTTAATCAAATAACAACTCTTTGTTCATGGTCAGGAAACATAACCATCTTTGATTAACGAGCTAGTCAAGTAGAGGCATACTAGTGACACTAAGTTTGTCTATGTATTCACACATGTATTATGTTTCCGGTTAATACAATTCTAGCATGAATAATAAACATTTATCATGATATAAGGAAATAAATAATAACTTTATTATTGCCTCTAGGGCATATTTCCTTCAGTCTCCCACTTGCACTAGAGTCAACATTCTAGATTACACAGTAATGATTCTAACACCCATGGAGTCTTGGTGCTGATCATGTTTTGCTCGTGGAAGAGGCTTAGTCAACGGGTCTGCCACATTCAGATCCGTATGTATCTTGCAAATCTCTATGTCTCCCACCTGGACTAGATCCCGAATGGAATTGAAGCTTCTCTTGATGTGCTTGGTTCTCTTGTGAAATCTGGATTCCTTTGCCAAGGCAATTGCACCAGTATTGTCACAAAAGATTTTCATTGGACCCGATGCACTAGGTATGACACCTAGATCGGATATGAACTCCTTCATCCAGACTCCTTCATTTGCTGCTTCCGAAGCAGCTATGTACTCTGCTTCACATGTAGATCCCGCTACGACGCTTTATTTAGAACTGCACCAACTGACAGCTCCACTGTTTAATGTAAAGACGTATCCGATTTTCGATTTAGAATTTTCCGGATCAGTTTCAAAGCTTGCATCAACGTAACCTTTTGCGGTGAGCTCTTTGTCACCTCCATATACGAGAAACATATCCTTAGTCCTTTTCAGGTATTTCAGGATGTTCTTGACCGCTGTCCAGTGATCCACTCCTGGATTACTTTGGTACCTCCCTGCTAAGCTTATAGCAAGGCACACATCAGGTCTGGTACACAGCATTGCATACATGATAGAGCCTATGGCTGAAGCATAGGGAACATCTTTCATTTTCTCTCTATCTTCTGCAGTGGTCGGGCATTGAGTCTGACTCAACTTCACACCTTGTAACACAGGCAAGAACCCTTTCTTCGCCTGGTCCATTTTGAACTTTTTCAAAATCTTGTCAAGGTATGTGCTTTGTGAAAGTCCAATTAAGCGTCTTGATCTATCTCTATAGATCTTTATGCCTAATATGTAAGCAGCTTCACCGAGGTCTTTCATTGAAAAACTCTTATTCAAGTATCCCTTTATGCTATCCAGAAATTCTATATCATTTCCGATCAATAATATGTCATCCACATATAATGTCAGAAATGCTACAGAGCTCCCACTCACTTTCTTGTAAATACAGGCTTCTCCGAAAGTCTGTATAAAACCAAATGCTTTGATCACACTATCAAAACGTTTATTCCAACTCCGAGAGGCTTGCACCAGTCCATAAATGGATCGCTGGAGCTTGCACACTTTGTTAGCTCCCTTTGGCTCGACAAAACCTTCCGGTTGCATCTTATACAACTCTTCTTCCAGAAATCCATTCAGGAATGCAGTTTTGACATCCATTTGCCAAATTTCATAATTATAAAATGCGGCAATTGCTAACATGATTCGGACAGACTTAAGCATCGCTACGGGTGAGATGGTCTCATCGTAGTCAACCCCTTGAACTTGTCGAAAACCTTTTGCGACAAGTCGAGCTTTGTAGACAGTAATATTACCGTCAGCGTCGGTCTTCTTCTTGAAGATCCATTTATTCTCAATTGCTTGCCGATCATCAGGCAAGTCAACCAAAGTCCATACTTTGTTCTCATACATGGATCCCATCTCAGATTTCATGGCTTCAAGCCACTTTGCGGAATCTGGGCTCACCATCGCTTCTTCATAGTTCGTAGGTTCATCATGATCTAGTAGCATGACTTCCAGAACTGGATTACCGTACCACTCTGGCGCGGATCTCACTCTGGTTGATCTACGAGGTTCAGTAGTATCTTGTTCTGAAGTTTCATGATCATTATCATTAACTTCCTCACTTATTGGTGTAGGTGTCGCAGAAACAGTTTTCTGTGATGTACTACTTTCCAATAAAGGAGCAGGTACAGTTACCTCGTCAAGTTCTACTTTCCTCCCACTCACTTCTTTCGAGAGAAACTCCTTCTCCAGAAACTTTCCGAATTTAGCAACAAAAGTCTTGCCTTCGGATCTGTGATAGAAGGTGTATCCAATAGTTTCCTTTGGATATCCTATGAAGACACATTTCTCCGATTTGGGTTCGACCTTATCAGGTTGAAGCTTTTTGACATAAGCATCGCAGCCCCAAACTTTCAGAAACGACAACTTTGGTTTCTTGCCAAACCACAGTTCATAAGGCGTCGTCTCAACGGATTTTGATGGTGCCCTATTTAACGTGAATGCGGCCGTCTCTAGAGCGTATCCCCAAAACGATAGCGGTAAATCAGTAAGAGACATCATAGATCGCACCATATCTAGTAAAGTACGATTATGACGTTCAGACACACCATTATGTTGTGGTGTTCCGGGTGGCGTGAGTTGTGAAACTATTCCACAATTTTTCAAATGTACACCAAACTCGTAACTCAAATATTCTCCTCCACGATCAGATCGTAGAAACTTTATTTTCTTGTTACGATGATTTTCAACTTCACTCTGAAATTCTTTGAACTTTTCAAATGTTTCAGACTTATGTTTCATTAAGTAGATATACCCATATCTGCTTAAGTCATCTGTGAAGGTGAAAAAATAACGATATCCGCCACGAGCCTCAACATTCATCGGACCACATACATCTGTATGTATGATTTCCAACAAATCTGTTGCTCTCTCCATAGTACCGGAGAACGGTGTTTTAGTCATCTTGCCCATGAGGCACGGTTTGCAAGTACCAAGTGATTCATAATCAAGTGGTTCCAAAAGACCATCAGTATGGAGTTTCTTCATGCGCTTTATACCGATATGACCTAAACGGCAGTGCCACAAATAAGTTGCACTATCATTATCAACTCTGCATCTTTTGGCTTCTACATTATGAATATGTGTATCACTACTATCGAGATTCAACAAGAATAGACCACTCTTCAAGGGTGCATGACCATAAAAGATATTACTCATATAAATAGAACAACCATTATTCTCTGATTTAAATGAATAACCGTCTCGCATTAAACAAGATCCATATATAATGTTCATGCTCAACGCTGGCACCAAATAACAATTATTTAGGTCTAATACTAATCCCGAAGGTAGATGTAGAGGTAGCGTGCCGACCGCGATCACATCGACTTTGGAACCGTTTCCCACGCGCATCGTCACCTCGTCCTTAGCCAATCTTCGCTTAATCCGTAGTCCCTGTTTCGAGTTGCAAATATTAGCAACAGAACCAGTATCAAATACCCAGGTGCTACTGCGAGCATTAGTAAGGTACACATCAATAACATGTATATCACATATACCTTTGTTCACCTTGCCATCCTTCTTATCTGCCAAATACTTGGGGCAGTTCCGCTTCCAGTGACCAGTCTGCTTGCAGTAGAAGCACTCAGTTTCAGGCTTAGGTCCAGACTTGGGTTTCTTCTCTTGAGCAGCAACTTGCTTGCCGTTCTTCTTGAAGTTCCCCTTCTTCTTCCCTTTGCCCTTTTTCTTGAAACTAGTGGTCTTGTTGACCATCAACACTTGATGCTCCTTTTTGATTTCTACCTCCGCAGCTTTTAGCATTGCGAAGAGCTCGGGAATAGTCTTGTTCATCCCTTGCATATTATAGTTCATCACAAAGCTCTTGTAGCTTGGTGGCAGTGATTGGAGAATTCTGTCAATGACGCAATCATCTGGAAGATTAACACCCAATTGAATCAAGTGATTATTATACCCAGACATTTTGAGTATATGCTCACTGACAGAACTGTTCTCCTCCATCTTGCAGCTATAGAACTTATTGGAGACTTCATATCTCTCAATCCGGGCATTTGCTTGAAATATTAACTTCAACTCCTGGAACATCTCATATGCTCCATGACGTTCAAAACATCGTTGAAGTCCCGATTCTAAGCCGTAAAGCATGGCACACTGAACTATCGAGTAGTCATCAGCTTTGCTCTGCTAGATGTTCATAACATCTGGTGTTGCTCCAGCAACAGGCCTGGCACCCAGCGGTGCTTCCAGGACGTAATTCTTCTGTGCAGCAATGAGGATAATCCTCAAGTTACGGACCCAGTCCGTGTAATTGCTACCATCATCTTTCAACTTTGCTTTCTCAAGGAACGCATTAAAATTCAACGGAACAACAGCACGAGCCATCTATCTACAATCAAACATAAACAAGCAAGATACTATCAGGTACTAAGTTCATGATAAATTTAAGTTCAATTAATCATATTACTGAAGAACTCCCACTTAGATAGACATCCCTCTAATCCTCTAAGTGATCACGTGATCCAAATCAACTAAACCATGTCCGATCATCACGTGAGATGGAGTAGTTTCATTGGTGAACATCGCTATGTTGATCATATCTGCTATATGATTCACGCTCGACCTTTCAGTCTCTGTGTTCCGAGGCCATATCTGTATATGCTTGGCTCGTCAAGTATAACCTGAGTATTCTGCGTGTGCAACTGTTTTGCACCCATTGTATTTGAACGTAGAGCCTATCACACCCGATCATCACGTGGTGTCTCAGCACGAAGAACTTTCGCAACGGTGCATACTCAGGGAGAACACTTCTTGATAATTAGTGAGAGATCATCTTATAATGCTACCATCAATCAAAGCAAGATAAGATGCATAAAAGATAAACATCACATGCAATCAATATAAGTGATATGATATGGCCATCATCATCTTGTGCCTGTGATCTCCATCTCCGAAGCACCGTTATGATCACCATCGTCATCGGCGCGACACCTTGATCTCCATCGTAGCATCGTTGTCATCTCGCCAATCTCATGCTTCCACGACTATCGCTACCCTTAGTTATAAAGTAAAGCATTACATCGCGATTGCATTGCATACAATAAAGCGACAACCATATGGCTCTTGCCAGTTGCCGATAACTCGGTTACAAAACATGATCATCTCATACAATAAAATTCAGCATCATGTCTTGACCATACCACATCAAAACATGCCCTGCAAAAACAAGTTAGACGTCCTCTACATTGTTGTTGCAAGTTTTACGTGGCTGCTACGGTCTTAAGCAAGAACCAATCTCACCTACGCATCAAAACCACAACGATAGTTTGTCAATTTGACTCCGTTTTAACCTTCGCAAGGACCGGGCGTAGCCACACTCGGTTCAACTAAAGTTGGAGAAACAGTCACCCGCAAGCCACCTATGTGCAAAGAATGTCGGGGGAACCGGTCTCGCGTAAGCGTACGTGTAATGTCGGTCCGGGCCGCTTCATCCAACAATACCGCCGAACCAAAGTATGACATGCTGGTAGGCAGTATGACTTATATCGCCCACAACTCACTTGTGTTCTACTCGTGCATATAACATCAAACCATAAAACCTAGGCTCGGATGCCACTGTTGGAGAACGCAGTAATTTCAAAAAAATTCCTACGCACACGCAAGATCATGGTGATGCATAGCAACGAGAAGGGAGAGTATTGTCTACATACCCTCGTAGACCGCAACGGAAGCGTTGACACAATGTAGAGGAAGTAGTCGTACGTCTTCCCGATCCGACCGATCCAAGCACCGTTACTCTGGCACCTCTGAGTTCTTAGCACACGTACAGCTCGATGACGCTCCCCGGGCTCCGATCCAGCAAAGCTTCGGGGATGAGTTCCGTCAGCACAACGGCGTGGTGACGATGATGATGTTCTACCGACGCAGGGCTTCGCCTAAGCACTACAACGATATGATCGAGGTGGAATATGGTGGCAGGGGGCACCGCACACGACTAAGGAACGATCACGTAGATCAACTTGTGTCTCTAGGGGTGCCCCCCTGCCCCCGTATATAAAGGAGCAAGGGGAGGAGGCCGGCCGTCCAGGTGTGGTGCGCCAAGGAGGAGTCCTCCTCCTAGTAGGAGTAGGACTCCTACTAGGAGGGGGAAAGAGGTGGAGAGGGAGAAGGAAAGGGGGGGCACCGCCCCCCTCCCCTAGTCCAATTCGGACCAGGGAGGAGGTGGCACGCGGCCCACCTCTGGCAGCCCCTCTCTCTCTCCACTAAGGCCCATATGGCCCATTACTTCTCCCGGGGGGGTTCCGGTAACCCTCCGGCTCTCCGGTTTTCTCTGAAATCACCCGAAACACTTCCGATGTCCGAATATAGCCGTCCAATATATCAATCTTTATGTCTCAACCATTTCGAGACTCCTCGTCATGTCCGTGATCATATCTGGGACTCCGAACTAACTTCGGTACATCAAAATGCATAAACTCATAATAACTATCATCGTAACGTTAAGCGTGCGGACCCTACGGTTCGAGAACAATGTAGACATGACTGAGACAGATCTCCGGTCAATAACCAAAGATCTTTATCGGTCAGACCGCATAACAACATACGTTGTTCCCTTTGTCATCGGTATGTTACTTGCCCGAGATTCGATCGTCGGTATCCAATACCTAGTTCAATCTTGTTACCGGAAAGTCTCTTTACTCGTTTCGTAATACATCATCCTGTAACTTACTTATTAGTTGCAATGCTTGCAAGGCTTTATGTGATGTGCATTACCGAGAGGGCCCAGAGATACCTCTCCGACAATCGGAGTGACAAATCCTAATCTCTAAATACGCCAACCCAACATCTACCTTTGGAGACACCTGTAGAGATCCTTTATAATCACCCAGTTATGCTGTGACGTTTGGTAGCACACAAAGTGTTCCTACGATAAACGAGAGTTGCATAATCTCATAGTCATAGGAACATGTATAAGTCATGAAGAAAGCAATAGCAACATACTAAACGATCGGGTGCTAAGCTAATGGAATGGGTCATGTCAATCAGATCATTCACCTAATGATGTGATCTCATTAATCAAATAACAACTCTTTGTTCATGGTCAGGAAACATAACCATCTTTGATTAATGAGCTAGTCAAGTAGAGGCATACTAGTGACACTAAGTTTGTCTATGTATTCACACATGTATTATGTTTCCAGTTAATACAATTCTAGCATGAATAATAAACATTTATCATGATATAAGGAAATAAATAATAACTTTATTATTGCCTCTAGGGCATATTTCCTTCAGATGTGATCAAGCATCGCATGCTCCCTCTACCATCGAGATTGGTGTTAAACCTAAATAATTGTTATTTGGTGTTTGCGTTGAGCATAGACATGATTGGATTATGTTTATCGCAATATGGTTATTCATTTAAGGAGAATAATGGTTACTCTGTTTATTTGAATAATACCTTCAATGGTCTTGCACCTAAAATGAATGGTTCATTGAATCTCGATCGTAGTGATACACATGTTCATGCCAAAAGATATAAGATAGTAATGATAGTACCACGTACTTGTGGCACTTCCATTTGAGTCATGTTGGTATAAAATGCATGCAGAATCTCCATGTTGATGGATCTTTAGACTCACTCGTTTTTGAAAAGATTGAGACATGCGAACCATGTCTATTGGTAGATATGCATGAAGAAACTCCATGCCGATGGATCGTTTGGACTCACTTGATTTTGAATCACTTGAGACATGCAAATCATACCACATGGGCAAGATGACTGAAAGGCCTCGTTTTTAGTAAGATGGAACAAGAAAGCAACTTGTTGGAAGTAATGCATTTTTTATGTGTGCAGTCCAATGAGTGTTGAGGCACGCAGTGGATATCGTTATGTTCTTACTTCACAGATGATTTGAGTAGATGCTAAGTATGTTTACTTGATGAAACACAAGTCTGAATTATTGAAAGGTTCAAGTAATTTCAGAGTGAAGTTGAAGATCGTCGTGACAAGATGATGAAATGCCTATGATATGATCATAGAGATGAATATCTGAGTTACGAGTTTGGCACATAATTAAGACATTGTGGAAATTGTTTCACAACTAATACCGCCTGGAACACCATGGTGTGATGGTGTGTCCGAACATCGTAATTGCACCCTATTGGATATGGTGCATACCATGATGTTTCTTATCGAATTACCACTATGGTTTATGGGTTAGGCATTAGAGACAACCCACTCACTTTAAATAGGGCACCACACAATTCCGTTGAGACGACGGCGTATGAACTATGGTTTAGATAAACCTAAGCTATCGTTTCTTAAAAGTTTGGGGCTGCGATGCTTATGTGAAAAAGTTTCAGGCTGATAAGCTCGAACCCAAAGCGGATAAATGCATCTTCATAGGACACCCAAGACAGTTGGGTATACCTCCTGTCTCAGATCCGAAAGCAATAGGGATTGTTTCTAGAATCGGGTCCTTTCTCGAGGAAAAGTTTCTCTCGAAAGAATTGAGTGGGAGGATGGTGTAGACTTGATGAGGTTATTGAACCGTCACTTCAACTAGTGTGTAGCAGGGCACAGGAAGTTGTTCCTATGGCACCTACACCAATTGAAGTGGAAGCTTATGATAGTAATCATGAAACTTCGGATCAAGTCACTACCAAACCTCATAGGTCGACAAGGATGTGTACTACTTCAGAGTGGTACGTAATCCTGTCTTGGAAGTCATGTTGCTAGCAACAATGAACCTACGAGCTATGGAGAAGCGATGGTGGTCCCGAATTCCGACGAATGGCTCGAGGCCATAAAATCCGAGAGAGGATCCATGTATAAAACAAAGTATAGACTTTGAAAGAACTACTTGATGGTCGTAAGGCTGTTGGGTGCAGATGGATTTTAAAAGGAAGACGGACAATGATGGTAAGTGTCACCATTAAGAAAGCTCGACTTGTCGTTAAGATGTTTTCCGACAAGTTCAAGGAGTTGACTACGATGAGACTTTCTCACTCGTAGCGATGCTAAGAGTCTGTTGGAATTATGTTAGAAGTTACCATTATTTATGAAATCTTGCAGATAGGATGTCAAAACATTGTTTCCTCGATGTTTTTCTTGAGGAAAGGTTGTATGTGATACATCCAGAAGGTTTTGTCAATCCTGAAAGATGCTAACAAGTATGCAAAGCTCCAGCAACCCTTCTAAGGACCGGAGTAAGCATCTCGGAGTTGGAATGTACGCTTTGATGAGATGATCAAAGATTTTGGGTTTATACAAAGTTTATGGAAACTTGTATTTCCAAAGAAGTGAGTGAGAGCACTATAGAATTTCTGATGAGTATATGTTGTTGATCAGAAATGATGTAGAGTTTTTGGAAAGCACATAGGGTTATTTGAAAAGTGTTTTTCAATGGAAAACCTGGATTAAGCTACTTGAACATTGAGCATCAAGATCTATAAGGATAGATCAAAATCTCTTAATAGTACTTTCAAATGAATACATACCGTGACAAGATTTTGAAGGAGTTCAAAATAGATCAGCAAAGAAGGAGTTCTTGGCTGTGTTACAAGGTGTGAGTATTGAGTAAGACTCAAGACATGACCACGGCAGAATAGAGGGAAAGGACGAAGGTCGTCCCCTATGCTTTAGACGTAGGCTCTAAAGTATGCTATGTTGTGTACCGCACTTGAAGTGTGCCAAGCCACGAGTCAGTCAAGGGGTACAAGTGTGATATAGGAATGGATCACATGACAACGGTCAAGGTTATCCTTAGTAACTAGTGGACTAAGGAATTTTCTCGATTATGGAGGTGGTAAAAGAGTTCGTCGTAAAGGGTTACACCGATGCAAACTTTGACACTAATCTGGATGACTGTGAGTAGTAAACCGGATTCGTATAGTACAACAATTATTTTGAATAGCCCCAAATAGAGCGTGGTAGCTGCATATACAAGATGACATAGAGATTTGTAAAGCACACACGGATCTGAAAGGTTCAGACCCATTGACTATAACATCTCTCACAAGCATAACATGATCAAACCCAGAACTCATTGAGTGTTAATACATGGTAATGTGAACTAGATTATTGACTCTAGTAAACTCTTTGGGTGTTAGTCACATGGGGATGTGACCTTGAGTGTTAATCACATAGCGATGTGAACTGGATTATTAACTCTAGTGCAAGTGGGAGACTGTTGGAAATATGCCCTAGAGGCAATAATAAATTAGTTATTATTATATTTCCTTGTTCATGATAAGAGTTTATTATCCATGCTAGAATTGTATTGATAGGAAACTCAGAGACATGTGTGGATACATAGACAACACCATGTCCCTAGTAAGCCTCTAGTTGACTAGCTCGTTGATCGATAGATGGTTATGGTATCCTGACCATGGACATTGGATGTCATTGATGACGGGATCACATCATTAGGAGAATGATGTGATGGACAAGACCCAATCCTAAGCCTAGCACAAGATCGTGTAGTTCGTACGCTAAAGCTTTTCTAATGTCAAGTATCATTTCCTTAGACCATGAGATTGTGCAACTCCCGGATACCATAGGAATGCTTTGGGTGTACCAAACGTCACAACGTAACTGGGTGGCTATAAAGGTGCACTGCGGGTATCTCCGAAAGTGTCTGTTGGGTTGGCACGAATCGAGACTGGGATTTGTCACTCCGTGTAACAGAGAGGTATCTCTGGGCCCACTCGGTAGGACATCATCATGATGTGCACAATGTGACCAAGGAGTTGATCACGGGATGATGTGTTACTGAATGAGTAAAGAGACTTGCCAGTAACGAGATTGAATGAGGTATCGGGATACTGACGATCGAATCTCGGGCAAGTATCATACCGATAAATAAAGGGAATTGAATACGAGATTGATTGAATCCTCGACATCGTGGTTCATCCGATGAGATCATCGTGGAACATGTGGGAGCCAACATGGGTATCCAGATCCCGCTGTTGGTTATTGGCCGGAGAGTTGTCTCGGTCATGTCTGCATGGTTCCCGAACCCGTAGGGTCTACACACTTAAGGTTCGGTGACGCTAGGGTTGTAGAGATATTAGTATGCGGTAACCCGAAAGTTGTTCGAAGTCCCGGATGAGATCCTGGAGGTCACGAGGTGTTCCAGAATGGTCCGGAGGTAAAGATTTGTATATAGGAAGTCCAGTTTCAGCCATCGGGAAAGTTTCAGGTGTCATCGCTATTGTACCGGGACCAGGGGAAGGGTCCCGGGGGTCCACCGGGTGGGGCCACCTATCCCGGAGGGCCCCATGGGCTGAAGGGGTGTGGGAACCTGCCCCTGGTGGGCTGGTGCGCCCCCCTTGGGCCTCCCATGAGCCTAGGGTTGGAAATCCTAAAGGGTGGGGGCGCCTTCACTTGGCTTGGAGGCCAAGCCACCCCTAGGGCTGCCGCCCCCTTCCCTAGATGGGATCTACAAGGGGCCGGTGCCCCCCTAGGCCCCTATATATAATGGAGGGGAGGGAGGGCAGCCGCACTTGAAGCCCTGGCGCCTCCCTCCCTCCCGTGACACCTCTTCCTCCCCGCTTGTGCTTGGCGAAGCCCTGCCAGGATCCCGCTACTTCCACCACCACGCCGTCGTGCTGCTGGATCTCCATAAACTTCTCCTCCCCCCTTGCTGGATCAAGAAGGAGGAGACGTCTCCGCTCCGTACATGTGTTGAACGCGGAGGTGCCGTCCGTTCGGCGCTAGGATCATCGGTGATTTGGATCACGACGAGTACGACTCCATCAACCCCGTTCTCTTGAACACTTCCGCTTAGCGATCTTCAAGGGTATGAAGATGCAGTCCCTCTCTCTCTCGTTGCTAGATGACTCCATAGATTGATCTTGATGATGCGTAGAAAATTTTAAAATTCTGCTACGTTCCCCAACAGAACAGCCCCGCCAGAATCCTAGATTGGCTCCGCCAAGGTTCCGCCTCGTGGCGGCGGAGTTTCGTCCGAGAAGATGGCTTATGATTTTTTTCCCATCGAAAGAGTCCATATAGCAGAAGATGGTCACCGGAGGGCCACCAAGCGGCCCACGAGGTAGGGGGTGCGCCCCCCATCCTCGTGGGCAGGGTGTGGCCCCCTTGGTGAAGTTCTTGCGCTCAATGTTTATTATATATTTGGAAAACATCATCCGTGAAGTTTCAGGACTTTTGGAGATGTGCAGAATAGGTCGCTAATATTTGCTCCGTTTCCAGCGAGAATCCCAACTGTCGGCATTCTCCCTCTTTATGTAAACCTTGTAAAATAAGAGAGAATAGGCATAAGTATTGTGACATAATGTGTAATAACAGCCCATAATGCAATAAATATTGATATAAAAGCATGATGCAAAATGGACGTATCAGTACCAACCACGTCGGCCTATTAATCATGGGCCGGGCCAGGGACCACTGACTACTGAAGACTGGACCACGTATACTAGGCCCTCAACATGTTCAAGATGAAATCGTCCGACGATTTAGCGTACACTTCAAGGCATATTCAAAGAGTTGGCATGTTATATCTAGATGTAACCGACCATGCGTAACCCTTGGTACCCCCTGGCAGAATATAAGCCAAGGGTTTTGTTGGTAGAAGCAAGTTAGATTCATTCATACGATCTTGAGGTAGGTCATCGTGTACTTTGTACTCCATCCACAATCAATATAATACAAGCAGGAAGACCAGCTCGGGACCCCCTGGCCGAGATCTGTTCGATTTAGCTCCCACGCCCCCTAGATGGGGAGAGGTTCTCCCCTTTGGCCCTTGGCCCTCATGGTGCCTGGAGGGGCGAGAGACCCTCGCCCCTCCGAGATGGGATATCTCGCTGATTTTTTCTTTGCTACACGTGTGTTTTTTGACCTTTCACCGTTTCTTTTATAGCCGGAGATTCGTAACTCTAACCGGGCCAAAATTTTGAGGGAATTTTTCTCTTGAAACTGGCTTTCTTGCGGCGAAAGAAGGGCTTCAACCGACCTAAGGGCTGCCCACAAGTCGGGGGGCTTGCCGGGCTGGCTTGTGGGGGCACCATCCTGCATTGATTCTTTTCTAAAAGGATTATATATATATTTCATAAAAAATCACCGTAATTTCCTGTGGCATTTTGACCTTCCTAGAATTTGATTTTCCGTGAAACAAAAACTATGCAGAAAATAGTAACTCACACTGGGCACTATATTAATAAGTTAGTCCATAAAAGTGCAGCAGAACCGTATATAATTGATCCGCCTGAGAGGGCTTGCCTCATCGCGGCCATGAGTGGCGGTTGTTGTGCCTTCATGGGCTCCGTGCTATACTAACCAGCCAGATGGATACTTCCTTGACGGCTGTAATTATCTAACTGGGCTATCACTTTGGGCTTATGTTCTGTGGTGGGCTGGTGTCAATTGAATTTTTTTGCTGGGGTCAAACACACAAATCGCTCAGGACATTAGCTTGATGCATCGAACGGCATTGGTGTCAATTTGGCGGGGGACGCCTTCTTGCTGATTCCCACGGTCTTCATGACGATGTCAGAATCGGCGGAGACATGTTGCTGCTGATCGACGGTGATCTCCTTTGTCTGCGGCATGTCGATGTTGTCATGCTTGTGCAGGGCGTCTCTGACCTTGGCGAGCTCGTCCTTCATCGACGCCCTCCACCCGCTCACGAGGCCATTGGCTAGGACGCGGACGCGCTCCGACTCGTGCCTGCGCAGCGCGCAGACGGACTTGACGAGGTCCGTGGAAGCAACACCCTTGCTCTCCAAAATTGATCTCCGTGAAGTTTCAGATCATTTTGAGAACTTTTATTTCTGCACAAAAATAACACCATGGTAATTCTGCTAAAAACAACGTTAGTCCGGATTAGTTTCATTCAAATCATGCAATTTAGAGTCCAAAACAAGAGCAAAAGTGTTTGAAAAAGTAGATACGATGAAGATTTATCAGTCACAGTCACATGCTAACCCTTGCTCTATAGATAAAACCAGTAGTTTGGGCTAGCGTGTATAGTCCCCTGGCGTCGGGCCCTCAATACAGTCCATCATGGCCATATCTCATGGTTTGTCTTTCTTAATGCCGATCCCGATGTTGATCTACCGTGTTTATTATGATATTTTATTTAATTCATACCACTCAAAACCTAGGTCATTGGCTGCGCCACTTTGTACAACTCCTAGTTACAAAACCTTATTAATCTAAGTGATTTCTTGTCAACGGGTAGCTATTGCTTACAAGAACGGATGCAGAAATGGGACACGTGAAGGTGAAGCAAGAGACTCATACCCATGGTCATCTAATTGATCTATTCGGCTTCGGTACTGAAATGAAAAGACCACCCAAGAGCTTTTTCTAGAATTGCACAATAGCATTCTTCCTTTACTATAGGTCAAATTTACATGCTTGTTTATTATCATTTTGTTTGTAGCTGACATTGTTATAAGATTTATCTTTGTATTTGTCATGTCTCCCCTTCACGTTGTTTGCTTGATCACTCTAGCATCGTTGGTGAGCGTGTGGAGGTGTTTCTCCGGCGAATTTGTCCTTGGTAGATTTGCATAGATCTGACCGTAGTCCACTTCCTTCGTGTGTCTTCAGGTTGGATACTTCCGATCTATGGTACTCTTAAACGACTTCAGTTGGTGTTCTGGTGCGCTGGTCCTATGTAGTTTTAACACAACGACTTCTCGTTTGTCTACTACAATAAATTTTTCTGGCTCAGGCGAGGGAGGGGCGATGACGGCGCCGCGCCATCGGCTCACTTCAGTGCTTGTAGTCGTCATTAGGTGTCTATGGATCTGGATGTAATCGACCCTGTGTAATCGACCACGTATACTAGGCCCTCAACGTGTTCAAGATGAAATCCTCCGAAGATTTAGCGTACACTTCAAGGCATATTCAAATAGTTGGCATGTTATATTTAGATGTAACCGACCCTGTGTAACCCTAGGTACCCTCGGGCAGAATATAAGCCAAGGGTTTTGTTGATAGAAGCAAGTTAGATTCATTCATACGATCTTGAGGTAGGTCATCGTGTACTTTGTGCTCCATCCACAATTAATACAATACAAGCAGGAAGACCAGCTCGGGACCCCCTAGCTGAGATCTGCTGGATTTAGCTCCCACACCCCCTAGATGGGGAAAGGTTCTCCCCTTTGGCCCTTGGCCCCCATGGTGCCTGGAGGGGCGAGTGCCCCTCACCCCTCTGAGATGGGATATCTCGCTGATTTCTTCTCTGCTTCACGTGTGTTTTTTAGCCTTTCACCGTTTCTTTTATAGCCGGAGATTCATAACTTTGACCGGGCTAAAATTTTGAGGGAATTTTTCTTGCGGCGAAAGAAGAGCTCCAACCGACCTAAGGGCTGCCCAGCCTGGCTTGTGGGGGCACCATCCTGCATTGATTCTTTTCTAAAAAAATCATATATATTCCATAAAAAATCAGCGTAATTTCCTGCGGCATTTTGACCTTCCTAGATTTTGATTTTCCGTGAAACAAAAACTATGCAGAAAATAGGAACTCACACTGGGCACTATATTAATAAGTTAGTCCATAAAAGTGCACCAGAACCATATATAATTGATGTAAATATAGCATATGAACACTTCATAAATATAAATACGTTGAAGACGTATCAGTCTTCGGCGGATCTGTCCTTGGTGGATTTGCACGGATCTGGACGTAATCCGCTTTCTTCGTGTGTCCTCTGGTTGGGTACTTCTGGTCTAAGCTACTCTTCAACAGCAGCAGTTGTTGTTCTGATGCTTCTTTTTGAAACTATGATGATTTTTATAGCAATTTCGGAAACTGTACGACCTAATGCATAAAAATCAAAACTATGACCCCGTCAGCTTTCTGTTGGCCGAAGAGGGACTTTTCGGCCTACCGTTGGCCGAAGTGGGCTCTTCAGCCTCTCATTTGCCAAAGAGTGCCCAACTGGGCCGAAGAGCACTTTTCGGCTTCCCGTTGGCCGAAAATTCTCAGGGGCACAAAACGTAATTAAGATGGCCTCAAATGAAAAAGTTATCAACATGAAAAATCTTTGTCTCGTCGAAACGGTTGATTTTGATATAAAAATCGTCTTAATCCGACATCGTATGCAACTTGTGGAGGCAAAACAAGTTCAGGGGCAGAAGCCGCAGAGTTACTTCAGACAGACCGAATGGATGTCAGAAAATTTGTCACGGGACACCCAGTGCACTCGGTGAGACCGTGTGGAATCCAGAAGAGTACACAAGTTTGATCACGTTCACTCTGTGAGACCGAAACAAACCACTCGGAGGCTCCGAATGGCTCGAAACAAACTTGTTAGGTCGATGAAGAGAAGCCCAAATAAGTATTTTGGTCATTCTGTAGGATTCCAGATTATGGTAGGACACTGGGACATGGAGTATATGCTCCCGAGCTCAAATGCTCCCTCATAAATAGTAAAATCAGAAAAATAGTAAATAAATTCAAAAAATTCTGATTTTTTTTCACGGTAAACTTTGACAAATCTTTAGCATGCTTGCAAAATTTCAGCACGAAATAACATTCGTGGAAGTCGTGGCAAAAAAACGATGTTCCAAAATGCTAGTTTTGAACACATTTTGGAGTGACGATTTTGTTTTTTTTTGCCAAGCGTTCCACGAATGTCATTTCGTGCTGAAAATTTTGCAAGCATACAAAACATTTTTCAAAGTTTATCACAAAAACATTACAGATTTTTTTGAATTTTTATCTATTTTTTTCGATTTTACTGTTCATGCGGATTTGAGCTCGGGAGCATAATAGTACTTTCGAGGAACTACATCATTTGGGGATAGAAAGGATGGAGAGAGGGGCATGGGGTCGCTGCTGTTGTTTATCAGTGGTGACCATGGAGTTAACTGGCTCTCATGGTCTGCAGATAAGAACCGAATCAGGGTTTTGAATGTCAGTAATGTCATTTCGTTATGTATAAAAGGGGAATCTTGTACACCTGTAAATATTTCCTCAACATGAAGGATGCCACGATCTCACAAGCCGTTCTCAGTCAAAATACCTAGATGTGTAAACTAAAGAAGACAAAACCTAATACACGTCAGTTCAAATTGTAAAAAAAAACAATGACATTTTCTTATGCAATCAATCCAACTTGCAAACCTCAGATTTTTCTTTTACTTTTTTGTGGTTGTATATCTTGGTTTGTCGTACATATGTACCCCCTCCGTCCCATAAGAGGATTGTTTTGTCAATTTTGATTGAATTCAAATTGGACTACAAGTCTGAGCACGGACATGGGAACTCAAAATTGTACTAAAAGGGAATGCTTATTGATTGCTTACTGCTTAGGTACGTGCAGAATTGCAATCCAACACAAACACATCTTTCCCAACAAGAAGAGTATTTTTTTTTTGCCGATTTCAGCAGATTTGTAACACCGAATCTCGCTTTCAGTTCATCGTACAGAACAGGCAAGCAAGCAAGAAATTGCACTGCAGTACTGCATGATCGAAAAGAAGGATACAGAAACACTAGTTTAGATATTTCCAACTGGTTGAGCTAGATCCCTAAGCCACGTGAAGCTGCGTCTTGATCGCGAAGGTTTTCTTGACCATGGAGCTGGTGCACCTCCTGATTGGCTGCATCATCTTGGGCGCCTGCACCAACTGCGTCCTGCGCCGCCGTTTGGCGTCCTCTGCTTCTTGGTAAGCTTGGTGGAACTTGCGTTTCGCAGTTTCCATCTTCTCCTCGGAGCAGAGCCCAGCACGGTCACCAGCGGGGGACGCCTTCAGGCGCCTTCTTGCTGATTCCCACGGTCTGCTGATCGACGGCGATCTCCTTTGTCTCCGGCATGTTGATGTTGTCAAGCTTGTGCATGGCGTCTCTGACCATGCCGAGCTCGTCCTTCAACGACGCCCTCCACCCGCTCACGAGGCCTCTGGCCAGGACGTGGACGCGCTTCGACTCGTGCCTGCGCAGCGCGCAGACGGACTTGCAGAGGTCCGTGGAAGCCAACACGCTGGGCATCACCGGAACCAGCCGCAGCGTCTCAACGGACTCCACCATGTGGTCGTCGAGCATCCCGCAGAGGCGCTCCGCCTGGTCGTCGTCCGCGGCGTCGCAGAGCTGCTCCACGATGTCGACCCTGGCGCGCCGGAGCTCGTCGCGTGAGTGGTCAGGGTCGGAGGGCTTGATGGCGGCGTCCACAGAGTCGAAGGCGCGGAAGAAACGCTTCCATCGCCGGAGCGGGCTGCTCTGCGTGGGCCCGGCCATGGCATGGCGGTGAACGCGAGCTCTGTCCTCTGTGTGACCTAGCGCTACCGGTGGTGCTCTTGTCTCGTGTGGTAAGGAGAAGGTTGGGCGATCAAGGAAAGCGATGAATTCTGCTGTGGATGTATAAATTCTGATGATGTGCAAGTCGAGCTCCACTCCAATTCGGATCAAGGAAACGCGTCAGGAATCCGAGTTCCACATGCAATCCGAGCTCCACTCCAATAAACTGAGCGAGTTTTCTCTTCATCTTTGTCCACCAGAATCTCTAACGTAGGTCCTGATACATCTTAGTACTATCGGGATAAATCGTGAGAGGAGATTCATGCGCCTCCTTAAGGATTAATTGTCGAAGATGTTGATTCTTGGGAACCACAAAGCGACTCTCAAAGAAAACAACATCACAATCATCTATAGAGAAACTACCACCAACTCCTTTGTTAATGTTTCTCTTGATCCGGAAAATTCCCGTATCCTGCTTCTGAGCAGAGATGATCTGATCCACAAGAGTAGGTTTCGCCACCAAGGTAGAAAGGAATCCATGAGGAGCAATGTAAAGGTTAAGCTTACAGAATTCCTCATGAAGAAGTGGTTGGCCCTGCTGCAACATGAGATTGTTGCAATAGGACTTACGACTTAGCGCATCAGCCATGTCATTACCCTTGCCTGGGGTGTAGGTAATCCCTAAGTCATAATCTGAGATCAACTTCAACCAACGTCTTTGCCTAAGGTTCAAACCTGGTTGGGTGAAGATATACTTGAGACTCTGGTGATCGGTGTAAATCTCGCAACGTTTACCAAGAAGGTAATGTCACCAGGCCTTAAGTGCATAGACTATGGCTGCAAGCTCTAGATCATGTGTAGGATAATTCTTCTCATGTGGATGCAACTGTCGAGATGCATAGGCAATCACATGGCGATCTTGCATAACAATGCAACCTAGTCCCTGTCGTGAGGCATAACAATAGATAACAAAGTGCTTAGTGAAATCCGGTGGCACAAGTATGGGAGCAGAAGTCATGCGTCTTTTCAGTTCCTGAAAACTGTGCTCACACTATGGGGACCACTCAAACTTTTTATCTTTCTTGAGAAGTTCCGTGAAAGGTTTGGCCACTTTGGAGAAGTTCTCAACGAAGCGGCGACAATAACTGGCTAGACCAAGGAAGCTTCTAACTTGCTTAACTGTTTCAGGCGGAGTCCAATCAAGAATGGCCTGAACTCTCTCGGGATTGATGGCAATGCCCTTACCAGATATCACGTGGCCTAGGTAGGTCACTTCTGGCAACCAAAATTCGCACCTGGAGAACTTGGCATAAAGGCGGTGCTCTCTGAGTTTTTTCTAGCACAAGTCTAAGATGTTCGGCGTGATCTTCCTCGTTCATCGAGTAAATAAGAATATCATCGAGGTAAACCACGACGAACTTATCTAAGTACTCCATGAAGATCGAGTTCATCAAGCGAGAGAAAGTAGTTGGAGCATTGCTTAGACCAAAGGACATGACGGTGTACTCGTACTGACCATAATGAGTGACAAAACCTGTCTTAGGAATGTCCCCATTTCTGATCTTGATTTGGTGGTAGCCTAACCTCAAATCCATCTTGGAAAAAAATTGAGGATCCAGCGAGCTGATCATACAGGTCGTTGATCCTGGGGAGCGGATACTTGTTCTTTATCATGACCAAATTAACGGGACGATAATCTACAACCATCCGGTCCATACCATCCTTCTTCTTGACGAAGAGGACGGGGCAAGCCCAGGGAGAAGAACTAGGACGGATGAAACCCTTTTGCAAGGATTCATCGAGTTGTTTCTTAAGCTCAGCTAGTTCTAAGGGTGCCATCTTGTAAGGTCTCCTAGAGATTGGAGCGGTTCCTGGGATAAGAGCTATGACAAACTCTACATCTCTGTCAGGTGAAATGCCTGGCAGTTCCTCTAGAAAGACATCCGGAAAGTCACGGACTACCGGGATATCCTCAAGGTCTGGAAAAGGGATGGCATTAAGAGAATAGAGGTGACGCTTTGCAACTCTGGTGGAGACAGTGACTATCTTGTCAGATGGATGTGTAAGCTGAACAGACCTGGTGTAATAATAAATCTTGGCATAATGAGCTTTCATCCAGTCCATACCCAAGATGATGTTAATATCTGTAGACTTGAGGGCTATAAGTGATGCAAGGAATACAAGTCTGTCGACAAGGATTTCATTACCATGGCTTACACTAGAAGTTTGCCATTTGGATCCAGGAGTTTGAATTACTAGTGGAGAGGGCATATCACAAAAGGATATGTTGTGCAAGCTGGCATAACTTTCGGAAATGAAGGAATGAGATGCTTCGGTATCAAATAGAACCGAAGTTGGATGACAGTTGACAAGGAGGGTACCAAGAACGACATCTGGATCATCATGAGCGTCTCTAGCTGAGACGTGAAGCACATGTCCACGTTCAGTGGGAGCTGACTTGACACTGATCATCTTGCGTGATGGCTTACCACGACCAATAGACTTCTCGGGCTGGGGTGTAGCATAGTTGGCTTGAGAGCAATCACGTGCATAGTGTCCTGGCTCTCCGCATGTGAAGCAAATCCCTGAAGTTGGACGTGGACCCGCATTGACAAGGGGTCTACCAATAGGTCTGGGTGGAGCATACTGCTGAACTGGGTGAGGCGCCATATAAGATGGCCTCGGTGAATATCCGGGTGGAAGAGCGGAGTTCGGAACCCAAATCCGGCGCTTCTGCGAACAAGAACCGGAGGAGGAAACCAAATCACGGGTGTGCTTATGAGACTCCTCGTAAGTGAGCTGAGTTGTCTTCGCATTAATGGCCTTGTTCACAAGAGCCTGGAATGTATTGCAATGATGCAACTGGAGATCCCGACGCAACTTGGGGTTGAGACTGTTCCGGAACCTAGCCTGCTTCTTGGCGTCCATGGACACCTCTTCTGTAGCATAGCGGGCAAGGTTCTCATATTCTCTACTGTAAGCATCAACAGCCATCTTACTCTGGGTGAAACTACAGAACTCTTCTCTCTTGCGGTCAATGAGAGCCTGAGGAATGTGATGCTGGCGAAAAGCCTCAGTGAAATCTCTCCAGGTGGTTATCTGGCCAGCTAGAAGCATAGCCTCATAGTTCTGCCACCAAAGACTAGCAGGACCTTCCAGGTGATATGCAGCATAGGTGACCTTGTCACCTTCAGCTACGTTCGCGGAACGCAGCTTGTGTGTGATACTACGGAGCCAGTCATCTGCATCGAGTGGCTCAATGGAATGATGGAAGGTAGGTGGTTTCAGACCAATGAAATCATAGATGGACGCTGACTCTTTGCACTGATGGGAGGTGTTCTCCTCAATACGTGCTAACAAGAGGTTAGACTCTTGCTTGTTCTTCTCCATCTCTAACATGAACTCTGCCAACGAAGACTGATCGGGAGGATCCTCGTCCCTACCATCTCCATGGTTCCGGCTATGAGCAACAGAACTTCGGTTAACTGACGACATCCTGAAGAACCAACCAAGGAAACAAGGATGGATTCAGCATCATCATAAGGATGTAGAATATAGTACGAGGAAAAATAATATCTCTTGAACTGCTAGGACAATTCCGGCAGCATAACGACAGTAAAATGCTCGAAATGAGACATTCTGCAAAAGACGGGGTAGCACCGTACTCAACATCCTCACTCAAGGTTCTGGGATATTACTAAACAGACTACACCGGAAGTACTCGAAAACTAGAATATGACTCTGATCAACCAATCCTAAGAGACTATGGAGTAGTAACACGTGATCCTGATAGACGGAAGAGAAAGCCTAGTTCCTTAACCCCGTAGGAAGGATATGATGACTCAGATCAGAAGGGCATGAGGTATAAGGAGTAAAAAGAGCCTTACGTTCCCTTCCACAATCAATTCCCCTATATAGCTAAAGAATTTCTAGACTCAACTTCGACCAGGTTGGCTTAGTAATCCTACAGGCAGTCAGGCTCTGATACCAAAGCTATCGGGACCCCGATTTCAAGTCACATCGATCTAGCCGGTAACACCTCATATCACTTTGCGTCCTCACGCATAGTATCTCCACGGGTGTCGCCTTATCCTAGCCCGGGACCGTTTGCGCCTTTTGGCTCACGTATATGATTGTGTCGCTAGCATCCATATGACAAAGAACCCGGGCCGACATGGCTGGTCGTGAACCCAAAGCGGCACTAACCTATGGGGATAGGCATACATGATTCACATCGAGCGTGTCGGTCAGCAGCGTGTGAATCCGGGCTGTAGCACTGGGCTAACAGGACTCCGGGGAACCCGGGCTGTAGCAGGCTAGGCAGGACTCCAGATGTCACCGCGTGACATTTCCCCGAAAGGACAGACACAGGAATGAAGTGAAACACATGCCGGCCAGTCAAGTGTCCTGAACAGTAGTGCTGGGCTAGCAGGACTCCGGTGAACTGGGCTGTAGCGGACTACTATGGCTCAAGGAACCACTAGACTAAATTTCCCCATAAGAGAGACTGCCAAGGATAAACAACTAGATTGTTGGATCCCACACATAGCAATACACGTCACACGTACGCATAACATGCAAGTATGTGTTGTACAACATGGCATCACAACATAACGCAAACTCATATAGATAAAGGCTCAGAAGAGCCACATAGCATTAAATACAAACAGGGGTCACATGACCCATCATTCAGAGCATACAAGCAACGTAAGCATTACATGTCTGAGTACAGACAACTACAAAAGAAATAGGCTGAGAAGCCTGACTATCTACAAGACCCTCCCAAGGGTACAAGATCGTAGCTGAGGTAACAAGCTACTCGTCGAAGTCCAAGCGGTACTACTAGTGAGACAGATGTCTCACCTGCAAAACATAAATAAAGCAAACGTGAGTACAAAGGTACTCAGCAAGACTTACATCAGATCCTATCATACATGCATTTGTATCAAGAAGGTAATGTGGGGTTTAGTTGCAGCAATCCAGCTTTGACTCAGTGGCTATCCTGTTCTACGACAACGAGAAACTTCTTTGAGATGAGGCAGCGCACACGAGTCCACTAATCACCACATCAATACATTACTATGGATTGATCCCCGTCTCTCCTACGAGAAGGCCGTCCATAGCACTCACACTTGTCTTGAGCATTTTAGGGTATCCACTTAAAGTTGTCTATGTACCACGTAAGCATCCAAGAAGTGCATAACCGAGGACACGGCTATTCGAATAGATCATGGTAACCCTGCAGGGGTGTACTTCTTCACACACGCTCTCACCACTTATCACCATGTACACGTCATGTATCTCGGCAACCTTCAAGCGGAAGCCTGGCGAGGGTGTCGGCCATGACCTGACTAACCACACAAGACTCTAGTCCAGGTTTATCACCTATTCGGGTTCCATCCGCAAGGAGATCCGGCCGGGGTGTCGCTCACGGCCCCAAACGATGTGAGAAGGGTTCCCAAGCCCACCATCCGGATGCCACTTGGTACACCGTGCCACCTGTGCCTAGTCTGTCCCGAGCCCACCCTGCCGGGTGCCACCCGGTAGAAAAATAGCACTACCTACAAACACCAGAAACTAGTTGCGACTCCTGGACAGAGATCAAGTTGGTTAATAAGTCGAGAGAGCTTGGAGCGCCTGGAGCCCAATGTGTGGTAGTAGCTAGTCATTGGACAACTTCACTACTAGGAAAAGGCCTACTAATGGCGCACTACTAGTGCGCCACTAGTACCACGCCACTAGTATTATATACTAATGGCGCATCATGTGGTGCGCCATTAGTATACCATTCGGTGCTCCACTGGTATTCCCTCCAGGTGCGCCACTAATAACCTTATAGGTGCGCCACTAGTAATAAAGGAAGGTGCTCCACTAATAAGGGCTTAAATGCGCCACTAGTAATGTACTTGGAAAACAAAAAAAACTAAATTTATAGAAAACAACCTATAAGAAAAAATAATTTAAAAACAAAAAATGAAATAGAATCATAATTTTTATTATAGTAAGAATATTACAATGTCTTTACAAGTATCCAATAAAAGAAAAATTGCAAGGAAATAAAAGAAAATCCTAAAACTAATCTTCTAGTAATCTTTTCTTCCTTTTCTTCACTTTATCCCTGCAAAATGTAACAAAATAAACAGAAAGACAAACAAACTATTTATAACATGTCAATACTATCATTTTTTATGCAGAACTAGATATGAGCATATATTTCCAGAATTACATGGCGTGAATATTGTATGAGTAAGATTCTAATGGAAATAAATTTTGATAGGAGCCCACTTTCGATGAGTATTTATCTGACAGAGCTAAATAATCGGGGCATTTACCTTTTGATAATATTACTATACTATACTACCAGTATACTGCTCCACTTGGATTTTTTAGATGAGCAGATCTGAGATAGACATATGTTCAAGTGGCTATAGGTAGGCTTGAAGAATTCTCATCGGTTCAAGTGGCTACAGGTAGTCGCACAGCTGGAATATAGACTACTAGTACTATTTGAAAAGAAAACAAGAGCAAATCTGAACGTACTAGTCAGATCCGATCACGTTGAGCTAGAAAGAAAATTCATCAGGAAACAGATGGCCGGCGACTTACTTCCAGACGTTGAGGATCTCGTTGTGCCCGGCGAAGACGCTGCAGAGCGCATCGCGGACGGACTGCTCACAGCGATAGCTGTCACAGATGAACTCGTTGTACTGCAGGTAGTCCAGCAGCCAGGAATTAAAGATAGGAGGGCTAGAACTGAAAGAACTAACATCTTAGAAAGCAACAGGAGATAATTCATATATGCAAAATACATATGAAGTGGTCTTCACCAAATTTGTTGAAACATGAACGAAATGTTTTAGCAGTACCAATGATACATGTCAAATTAATTGTTCCTGTCATGACAATGTAAAAGTAGTACTTGCATGCCAATGAAGACTTGCTAGTGTCAGATTCTATGAGGTTTAGGACATGTGTAATTGTGCCAGGTTCACTTGTAATGCCATTATTCATGATCTGAACTTTATCCTCCACAAAATAAAATAACAGTTGATCCATGCGAATGATACTTAATTTTGAAGCTACTGTTAATTTATAAACTGAATATAAAGCGAGTTCATAAATTCAGAAACAGAAAATTCAGTTAGGCTACTGTTGACTGAATTTTGGAGTGTATACTTAACAAAGGCTTCATTTGAATGTACAGTCAAATTAAAAAAATGTGTTCATGGGGCAGCAGCACTAAGAACTGAAAGAAAAAGGTGCAGAAAAAAGCTACTGAAAAACAGTATCAGAAGTAGTGCAGACGCTGTTGAGGCGCTGACTGAACCATTGATAGTACTACCACTCTTATTTTTTGCGTCCATTAGCGTGACAGTGAGGTTACAACCTTTAATTAATAGTGTAGTATGTGTATAAACTATAAAAAATAACTACACTACCTGGTTTTCATCCAAATAAGAAAACCATTCAACCACGAAGTAGCTAGAGCTAGTGATTTCAATTCTCTACCATGATGCATGCATGTATGCGTGCAACAAACCGCCAGACTAATTAAGCATTGAGATAGGCTACATAATCCAATCCGGCTAGCTCGTAAGCATATCCATACTAGGTAGCCGCTATGTAGTTAAGTCTGGACAAAGAGTCAGAGACTGGGATGAACACGTACATGGGAAGGAGCAGGAGACGCAGGGCCTTATCTGCCCAACCTCCGACCAGATCGGTGGTGTTTAAGGCCGCCTTAGAGCTCCAGCGGTACCTCCCCTGCAGGCAAACAGAGCAATAGGCAAAAATCAGCTGTGCAGATCGATTCAGAAGCACCCCGAAGGAACCAGTACGAGTTGGTGGGAAGGAAGAAGCAGCCCCTGTCCCTTGAACGAGTTGGTGCTGCTGCTGCTGCTGCTGCTGCAGAGATGTCATAAACTGGTGAGTATTAATATCTATATGGCATGAGCAAAATCACATGAGAAAAGAAATGAATTTTCTTGTGGAACTAGTAGAAATTATCGTGATTGTACTGCTGTAGAAGGTTGGTACAGTGAGGCATATTTGTGGAACTAGTTTGAGGGTAGGTCCAACAAGTGTCTGCTGGTGGTGGTTGTGATTATGCACCACCAACAAAAGTGGTGAAGCTGAAGCAAGAATGAGTGGGTGAACAAAACTTGTTCATTAGTACTCCTCATACAATATAAACTGAAGATAGAAAAGGGATTGCTATGGCGGATCAATGAGACGACGTTCAATTTGAAGGTGTTTGGCAACCAGTTCGTGGGCGTTCAGAGTGACGGCTTGGTGGTGGCCACGGCGACGTCCCCGGGGAAGTCAGAGACGTTTCGGTTAGTGCGCAACGCCGGCAAGGACAGGATGCGGATTATGGCGCCAAACGGACTCTTCTTGCAGGTAAGATTAAATGAAATATATGTCTGTCACTACTCATATTTGCCAAAGAGGCAAGAAGTGTCATTCTTCTACAAACATGTAAAATATTAACGTCTCACTACTCAGTATCCATATTAAAATGGGAACCAAGTGAAAACCATATTTCAGATGTTCTAAAAATTCTGAAAAAGAATACAGTATGGCAGAGAGTTAACATCTACAAACATGTAGACCCTCTGTTCCTAAATCCTACATCTAGAAACAGAGGTAGTAAAATTTAAATTTAGTGCTAATCTTTGAGCATATCTCAACAAAATTGCAACAACATACATTCGTCGCTATTAATCCACCCTAGAACGAATGATCCAACGCTTGCATAAGAAAGAAATTAGCAAGGTATATCCAACAAAATTATTCAGTGATTTACATACAGTTTCTTAAACATTTACTAGTCAGCATGTACGTACGTTCAAAACTGGCACTGGACTCAACATGCGCCTCCAATGTTGACTTGTCTAGCCGTCTAGGATATTTGACCTAGCTGTATACTTGCAGGCGGAAGGAATCCTTCCTTGTAGGATCCCCATCGCTGGAGAGGCTCCTCTGGCGGGCCTGGCCGTGTGAGACCAATCTGCCTGGTCAGTGTCGGAGCAGCTTCTCCATGGCCCGCCCCCTTCCTTCAACTGCATTGCCTGCACACAACCACACGCACGCACGAACACATTAGATCAGGGGAAGAAGGAGAAGAAGCAGCAGATGAGGAGGAAGAAGAAGACAAGGCACTCACGCATGCGTCAGATGCTCCTCAGATTTGGAGGGGATCCCATGCTGCTGCCGGATTCAGGTTGGACGTAGCGGCAAGGGGTGGAAGGAGGCGTGCTTTGTGGTGGAGAAGGCGGCGTTCCTCTACTGGTTGCCGCAGCCCGACCACGGCTATGGCCGTGGCGGCTGGATCTGGGGGCCTTTGGGTGGCGGGGAGCTCCTCCTCCTGTAGCTCGACGGCCTCCACACCCCGGAGCAACGCCCTCGCCGGAGGATGTGGTAACCAGCTCTCCTATGGATCCGGTGAGGAGGGTTGGGGAAGGAGCTCACCACAGTTCCATGCCCTGGATCTGGTGTGAGGGAGGGGGAAGGGGGCTCGCCGTGGTTGGGAGGGAGAGGAAGAGGCAGGCGGCCGGGGCTTCCCGATCTAGATCGAAGTTGAGGGAGGTGGGTGTGTCAGGAGGAAGGGGAGGGGAGAGGACGTGACGAGAGGGAGGGGATAAGGGGTGATAGCAATGGCGCACTGGTAGGGGTGCGCCATATGTATAGATAGCAATGGCGCATCTTTTATTGGTGCGCCATTACTAGTTAAAACTAGTAATGGCACATTTTCCCCTGGTGCGCCATTGCTAAGTCTGAGGAGGGGTGTGGGGCCAAGACAAAACTACTAATGGCGCATCACACACCAGGTGCGCCATTAGTAATATGGCCACTAATGGCGCACCAGCACATGGTGCGCCACTGCTATATAGTAGTGGCGCACCACATGTTTGGTGCGCCATTAGTGTCCATATCATCTATAGTCCTTTTCCTAGTAGTGCTTACACAGAACTCAGTTCTTAAGGATGGTCCCAATGAGACAACCCACCATGTACTCCTACATGGCCTCTCACCTCTACCTTTTACCAAATCGTGTTCACACGCTTAACTCTCAGCATCAGAACATAGGATAACACTCCAATCCATTCCCAATGAATCAGACATGACACAACTCTAAGAAATAGCAGGCATGGCATGGTAGGAACACCACATGGCTCAATCAACTCCTACACATGCTAGTGGGTTCCAACTATTTACTGTGGCAATGACAGGTCATGCAGAGGAATGGGTTCAACTACCGCAGCATAAAGTAGCAATTGAATCATTGTTGTCCTAATGCAATAAAAGAGAGCAGGAGCGAGAGAGTGGGATTGTATCGGAATGAACAAGGGGGTTGCTTGCCTGGTAGATCAACAAGGGGGCACTGCTCCTCAGACAGGTACTCTGGACCGGTCTCCGGAGCAGGACCTATCGAGAAGGAACGGTGCCAGCAATCAATACACAATCATATGCAACAATATGATGCATGAAGATGGCATGAATATGTGATGTTATTAGAGCTAATGCAACTAGCATTCAGTTGCATGAAGTCCATTTGAACCAAAGATTCAAATGCATCTCCAAAATAAGCTCTTTATATAAGCCATTTTAGTGTTTCCCTTATACAGCAGGTATAACTTGGTTTATCATGCATGAAATTGGAACATATGGATAGATTGCATTTTTTTGATAATTTTTCATATATAAATTATTTCAATCTGAGCTACGGTTGAATTTATATGAATTTTTTAAGTTTTGAACATTTTCTGGAATTTCCTATTTTAAAATAATTCCAGAAAAAGAATAACTGCGTCAGCATGACGTCATCACTATGTCAGCGAGTCAACGTGGCTGTCCAGGTCAGAACTGACGTGTGGGGGCCACACGTCAGTGCCATAGTTAATTAACAGAGTTAATTAAATTTTATACTAATCCTAAACTAAAATTAGCAGAGCCGGGCCCCACATGTCATTGACCCTGGGTGGTTAGACCCGGTCAACCCCACCGGCGTTTAGCCGCCGACGAGGCCGAACGCGGCAGAGGGCTCGGGATCACCGTTCCGGCGACCAAAAGGACGGCGGAGACCACCGGGGCGTAGCCCGCGCTCGTCCGCACCGATTGGAGCAAGTGGGAGAGGCGGGGGCGGCCGGAGCTCGCCGGAGCGAAGCTCGGGGCGGCGGCCGAAGTTCGGCTTCGAGCGGAATCGGGCTGCGGGACACGAGGAGGCCACCCGAGGGGCTCTGCGGCACCCTCGTGGCACTAGGAGCATGATGGGGTGCTCGGTTTGGGCGGAGGCGGGCCAAAACAACGGCGGCGACATGGACAGCGGCGAGGAGATACGGCCGCGGAGGGGAAATGGTGCTAGAGCGCGCGTTAGCAAGGGGGAGAAGGGGGGGTTCGGTAGAAGAGCTCACGCCGATTCATCGGGCGTGCTCAGCGGCTCGGGGGAGGTGTTGGAGCAGCCGCACGGTCGCCAGCGATCTCGGACGCCTGAGGTTGAAGACGAGGTTGGTGAAGCCGTTGTGGGGCTTCCGGCGATGCGTGGCTCGGTGAAGAGCTTCAGCGCGAGCAGACGGAGCTCATGGGCATGGAGAGGAGGCGAGTCAGTGGTTCTGGGTGCGGCAATGGCGCACGGCGGCGACGGCAGCGTTTCGGTCGCGGGGAGAGAGAGCGATCCAGGGGAGGAGGGAGAGCGAAAAGGGGTACGAGGCGACGCGTGGCGTCATC
This sequence comes from Triticum aestivum, assembly GCF_018294505.1. Taxonomy (NCBI): domain Eukaryota; kingdom Viridiplantae; phylum Streptophyta; class Magnoliopsida; order Poales; family Poaceae; genus Triticum; species Triticum aestivum. Next base: position 634,687,143 of record NC_057812.1, on the reverse strand, counting down.
CAGGGAGGCCAGAGCGTCGAGGGGGAGGGCATGCAGGCAGGCTGGTGGCGTGGCGCCCATGCGTGCAGGCGGCGAGCGCGTGCCCCTGTCCTCCTGGCGCGAGGAAGGGGACGACTGGCAGTGCCAGTTGGCTGGGCCGGCCTGTTAGCCACTCGGCCAGGCCAGGCTGCACAGTGACGGGCTGCACAGGGGGGTAAGTGCAGGTAAGCGGCTTTCCACTTTTGTTTTCTTTTCTATTTTCTGACGTTTGTTTCTAATTTAATAAAATACCAAATCATTTTATTTAATTCTGTCAAATTTTGCAGGGACCTAAGGAATTAATCCAAAGCCCCTCACCAAAATTCAGAATTATTGGACAATATTGTGTATATATATATATATATATATTTATCCAATGCAAATAATTACTGGATTAATTCCTAATGCCCAAAATAAATACTTATGAGCTCTTTAAAATATTGGTTTGATTTTTATCTCTGTCCAATATTTTCATAGAGCAACATGAGCATTTTCTTGGACCCTTTTGGAGCAATTTTTACTTGGGTCATTTTCAGAAATGATTTTGAGGGTTTCACAAATCCCGATTTCAAATTTAAATGGAATTTAAACATGATGTACAAATGACTAGCTAGTCTAGGTCATACCAGAACTAGGGATGTGACAACTCGCCCCCACTTGAAAAAATCTCGTCCCGAGATTCAGGAGTTGGCGGAAAGAAAGTGGGGTACTCAAGTCGAAGACGATCTTCACGCTCCCACGTAGCTTCTCTCTCGGAATGATGAGACCACTGAACCTTGAGAAACTTGATGTTATGACGTCGAGTGACACGCTCTGCTTGATCAAGGATGCGAACAGGGTACTCTCGATAGGTGAGGTTATCTTGAAGATCAAGCGCTTTGTGGTCCACTCCGCGGATGGGATCCGAGAAGCAACGCGTGAGTTGAGAGACGTGGAAGACATCGTGAACTCGAGAAAGATGTGGGGGTAGTTCCAACTAGTAGGCAACCTCTCCTCATTTAGCGAGAATGCGAAAAGGACCAATGTAACGAGGAGCCAACTTGCCCTTGATACCGAAACGATGGGTACCCTTCAAAGGGGTAACCCGAAGGTAAGCCTTGTCGCCAACTTCATAAGCCACTTCCTTATGACTACGGTCATACTGGCTCTTTTGACGAGATTGGGCTGTTTTCAAATTCTCACGAATGATGTGAACTTGCTCTTCTGCCTCCTGAATCATGTCCGGTCCAAAGAATTGTCTTTCACCGGTTTTTGACCAGTTCAAAGGTGTTCGACATCTTCGTCCATACAGAACCTCAAAAGGAGCTTTCTTGAGGCTGGATTGGTAGCTATTGTTATAAGCAAACTCGGCGAAGGGAAGACACTTCTCCCAATCCATACCGAATGAGATAACACAAGCTCTAAGCATATCTTCGAGAATTTGGTTGACCCTTTCTACCTGACCACTTGATTGAGGTTGGAAAGCGGTACTGAAGGAAAGATGGGTGCCCATGGCAGTTTGGAAACTCTCCCAGAAATGAGAAGTGAAAAGACTACCACGGTCTGAATTGATCTCTAGTGGAACACCATGAAGTGACACTATTCGAGAAACATATAAGTCAGCGAGCTGACTAGCAATGATACTCTCTCGAACAGGTAGGAAGTGAGCCACTTTGGAAAGACGATCAATGACTACGAAGATAGCATTACTCCCTTTCTTGGTCCTGGGAAAGCCGGTGATGAAGTCCATACCAACTTTATCCCATTTCCATTCAGGAATAGCTAAAGGCTGAAGGGTGCCAGCAGGTCTCTGATGCTCTACCTTCACGCGACGACAAACGTCACAGTTAGCAATAAACTGAGCGATTTCTCTCTTCATCCTAGTCCACCAGAACCTCTGGCGTAGTTCCTGATACATCTTAGTACTACCGGGATGAATCGTGAGAGGAGATTCATGCGCCTCCTTAAGGATTAATTGCCGAAGATGTTGATTCTTGGGAACCACCAAGCGACTCTCAAAGAAAACAACACCACGATCATATATAAAGAAACTACCACCAACTCCTTTGTTAATGTTTCTCTTGATCCGGGAAATTCCCGTATCCTGCTTCTGAGCAGAGATGATCTGATCCACAAGAGTAGGTTTCACCACCAAGGTAGAAAGGAATCCATGAGGAGCAATGTGAAGGTTAAGCTTACAGAATTCCTCATGAAGAAGTGGTTGGCCCTGCTGCAACATGAGATTGTTGCAATAGGACTTACGACTTAGCGCATCAGCCATGTCATTGCCCTTGCCTGGGGTGTAGGTAATCCCTAAGTCATAATCTGAGATCAACTCCAACCAACGTCTTTGCCTAAGGTTCAAATCTGGTTGGGTGAAGATATACTTGAGACTCTGGTGATCGATGTAAATCTCGCAACGTTTACCAAGAAGGTAATGTCACCAGGTCTTAAGTGCATAGACTACGGCTGCAAGCTCTAGATCATGTGTAGGATAATTCTCCTCATGTGGATGCAACTGTCGAGATGCATAGGCAATCACATGGCGATCTTGCATAAGAATGCAACCTAGTCCCTGTCGTGAGGCATCACAATAGATAACAAAGTCCTTAGTGAAATCCGGTGGCACAAGTATGGGAGCAGAAGTTAGGCGTCTTTTCAGTTCCTGAAAACTGTGCTCACACTGTGGGTGTTGGGGAACGTAGCAATAATTCAAAATTTTCCTACGTGTCACCAAGATCAATCTATGGAGTCATCTAGCAACGAGGGAGGAGTGGATCTACATACCCTTGTAGATCGCGCGTGGAAGCGTTCAACAGAACGGGGTTGATGGAGTCGTACTCGTCGTGATCCAAATCACCGATGATCCTAGTGCCGAACGGATGGCACCTCCGTGTTCACAACACGTACGGAGAAGCGACTTCTCCTCCTTCTTGATCCAGCAAGGGGGGAGGAGAGGTTGATGGAGATCCAGCAGCACGACGGCGTGGTGGTGGAAGTAGCGGGATTCCAACAGGGCTTCGCCAAGCGCTGCGGGAGGAGGGAGATGTGTCACGGGAGGGAGAGGGAGGCGCCAGGGCTTAGGTGCGGCTGCCCTCCCTTCCCCCCACTATATATAGGGCCAAGGGAGAGAGGGGGCGGGCGCAGCCTTGGCCCTTCCTCCAAGGAAGGGTGCGGCTAGGGAGGAGTCCCTCCTCCCCAAGGTGCATGGGCCTCCTGGGGCTGGTGCCCTTGGCCCATATAGGCCAAGGCGCACACCCCTACAGCCCATGTGCCCCCCGGGGCAGGTGGCCACACCCGGTGGAGCCCCGGGACCCTTCCGGTGGTCCCGGTACAATACCGGTGACCCCGAAACTTGTCCTGATGGCCGAAATAGCACTTCCTATATATAATTCCATACCTCCGGACCATTCCGGAACTCCTTGTGACGTCCGGGATCTCATCCGGGACTCCTAAGAACATTCGGGTTACCGCATACTAATATCTCTATAACCCTAGCGTCACCGAACCTTAAGTGTGTAGACCGTACGGGTTCGGGAGACATGCAGACATGACCGAGACGACTCTCCGGCCAATAACCAATAGCGGGATCTGGATACCCATATTGGCTCCCGCATGTTCCACGATGATCTCATCGGATGAACCACGATGTCGAGGATTCGATCAATCCCGTATACAATTCCCTTTGTCTATCGATACGATACTTGCCCGAGATTCGATCGTCGGTATCCCGATACCTTGTTCAATCTCGTTACCGCAAGTCTCTTTACTCGTTCCATAACACATCATCCCGTGATCAACTCCTTGATCATATTGTGCACATTGTGATGATGTCCTACCGAGTGGGCCCAGAGATACCTCTCCGTCACACGGAGTGAAAAATCCCAGTCTCGATTCGTGCCAACCCAACAGACACTTTCGGAGATACCCGTAGTGCACCTTTATAGCCACCCAGTTACGTTGTGACGTTTGGCACACCCAAAGTATTCCTACGGTATCCGGGAGTTGCACAATCTCATGGTCTAAGGAAATGATACTTGACATTAGAAAAGCTTTAGCATACGAACTACATGATCTTGTTCTAGGCTGAGGATTGGGTCTTGTCCATCACATCATTCTCCTAATGATGTGATCCTGTTATCAACTACATCCAATGTCCATGGTCAGGAAACCGTAACCATCTATTGATCAACGAGCTAGTCAACTAGAGGCTTACTAGGGACATGGTGTTGTCTATGTATCCACACATGTATCTGGGTTTCCTATCAATACAATTCTAGCATGGATAATAAACGATTATCATGAACAAGGAAATATAATAATAACCAATTTATTATTGCCTCTAGGGCATATTTCCAACAGTCTCCCACTTGCACTAGAGTCAATAATCTAGTTCACATCGCCATGTGATTAACACTCATAGGCCACATCGCCATGTGACCAACATCCAAAGAGTTTACTAGAGTCAATAATCTAGTTCACATCACTATGTGATTAACACTCAATGAGTTCTGGGTTTGATCATGTTGCTTGTGAGAGAGGTTTTAGTCAATGGGTCTGCAACATTCAGATCCGTATGTACTTCGCAAATCTCTATGTCATCTCCTAGATGCAGCTACCACGTTCTATTTGGAGCTATTCCAAATAACTGTTCTACTTGGAGCTATTCTAAATTGTTGCTCCATTATACGTATCCAGTATCTCTACTCAGAGCTATCCGGATAGGTGTTAAACTTGCATCGACGTAACCCTTTATGACGAACTCTTTTACCACCTCCATAATCGAGAAAATTCCTTAGTCCACTAGTTACTAAGGATAACTTTGACCGTTGTCCTGTGATCCATTCTTGGATCACTCTTGTACCCCTTGACTGACTCATGGCAAGGCACACTTCAGGTGCGGTACACAACATAGCATACTGTAGAGCCTACGTCTTAAGCATAGGGGACGACCTTCGTCCTTTCTCTCTATTCTGCCATGGTCGAGCTTTAAGTCTTAACTTCATACCTTACAACTCAGGCAAGAACTCCTTCTTTGACTGATCCAAATTGAACACCTTCAAGATCATGTCAAGGTATGTGCTCAATTGAAAGTACCATTAAGCGTTTTGATCTATCCTTATAGATCTTGATGCTCAATGCTCAAGTAGCTTAATCCAGGCTTTCCATTGAAAAACACTTTCCAAATAACCCTATATGCTTTCCAGAAATTCTACGTCATTTCTGGTCAACAATATGTCAACAACATATATTCATCAGAAATTCTATAGTGCTCCCACTCACTTCTTTGGAAATACAAGTTTCTCATAAACTTTGTATACACCCAAAATCTTTGATCATCTCATCAAAGCATACATTCCAACTCCGAGATGCTTACTCCAGTCCTTAGAAGGATTGCTGGAGCTTTGCATACTTGTTAGCATCTTTCAGGATTGACAAAACCTTCCGGTTGTATCACATACAACCTTTCCTCAAGAAAATCATCGAGAAAACAATGTTTTGACATCCTATCTGCAAGATTTCATAAATAATGCAGTAATCGCTAATACAATTCCAACAGACTCTTAGCATCGCTACGAGCGAGAAAGTCTCATCGTAGTCAACTCCTTAAACTTGTCCGAAAACATCTTAACGACAAGTCGAGCTTTCTTAATGGTGATACTTACCATCATTGTCCGTCTTCCTTTTAAAATCCATATGTACCTAACAGCCTTATGACCATCAAGTAGTTCTTCCAAAGTCTACACTTTGTTTTCATACATGGATCCTCTCTCGGATTATATGGCCCTCAAGCCATTTATCGGAATCCGGGCCCACCATCGCTTCTCCATAGCTCGTAGGTTCATTGTTGTCTAGCAACATGACTTCCAAGACAGGATTACGTACCACTCTGAAATAGTACGCATCCTTGTCGTCCTACGAGGTTTGGGAGTGACTTGATCTGAAGTTTCATGATCACTATCATAAGCTTCCACTTCAATTGGTGTAGGTGCCACAGGAACAACTTCCTGTGCCCTGCCACACACTAGTTGAAGAGACGGTTCAATAACCTCATCAAGTCTCCACCATCCTCCCACTCAATTCTTTCGAGAGAAACTTTTCGTCGAGAAAGGACCCGATTCTAGAAACAATCCCTTATTGTTTTCGGATCTGAGATAGGAGGTATACCCAACTGTTTTGGGTGTCCTATGAAGATGCATTTATCCTCTTTGGGTTCGAGCTTATCAGCCTGAAACTTTTTCACATAAGCGTCGCAGCCCCAAATTTTTAAGAAATGACAGCTTAGGTTTCTCTAAACCATAGTTCATACGGTGTCATCTCATCGGAATTACGTGGTGCCCTATTTAAAGTGAATGTGGTTGTCTCTAATGCCTAACCCATAAACTATTGTGGTAATTCAATAAGAGACATCATGGTATGCATCATATCCAATAGGGTGTAGTTATGATGTTCGGACACACCATCACACTATGGTGTTCCAGGCTGTATCAGTTGTGAAACAATTTCCACAATGTCTTAATTCTGTGCCAAACTCGTAATTCAGATATTCATCTCTATGATCATATCATAGATACTTTATCCTCTTGTCACGTCGATCTTTCAACTTCACCCTGAAATTACTTGAACCTTTCAATAATTCAGACTCGTGATTCATCAAGTAAATATACTCAACATCTACTCAAATCATCTGTGAAATAAGAACATAACGATATCCACTACACGCCTCAGTACTCATTGGACTGCACACATCAAAATGTATTACTTCCAACAAGTTGCTTTCTAGTTTCCATTTTACTGAAAATGAGGCCTTCAGTCATCTTGCCCATGTGGTATGATTTGCATGTCTCAAGTGATTCAAAATCAAGTGAGTCCAAACGGTCCATTTGCATGGAGTTTCTTCATGCATATACACCAATAGACATGGTTCGCATGTCTCAAACTTTTCAAAAACGAGCGAGCCCAAAGATCCATCAACATGGAGCTTCTTCATGCGTTTTATACCGATATGACTTACGTGGCAGTGCCACAAGTAGGTGGTACTATCATTACTATCTTTTGGCATGAACATGTGTATCACTATGATCGAGATTCAATAAACCATTCATTTTAGGTGTAAGACCATTGAAGGTATTATTCAAATAAACAGAGTAACCATTATTCTCCTTAAATGAATAACCGTATTGCGATAGACGTAATCCAATCATGTCTATGCTCAACGCAAACACCAAATAACAATTATTTAGGTTTTAATACCAATCTCGATGGTAGAGGGAGCGTATGATATTTGATCATATCAACATTGGAAACACTTCCAACACATATCGTCAGCTCACCTTTAGCTAGTCTCCGTTTATTCCGTAGCTTTTATTTCGAGTTACTAACACTTAGCAACCGAACCGGTATCTAATACCCTGGTGCTACTAGGAGTACTAGTAAAGTACACATCAACACAATGTATATCCAATATACTTCTATCGACCTTGCCAGCCTTCTCATCTACCAAGTATCTAGGGTAATTCTGCTCCAGTGGCTGTTCCCCTTATTACAGAAGCACTTAGTCTCGGGTTTGGGTTCAACTTTGTGTTTCTTCACTAGAGCAGCAGCTGAATTGCCGTTTCATGAAGTATCCCTTCTTGCCCTTGCCCTTCTTGAAACTAGTGGTTTCACCAACCATCAACAATTGATGCTCCTTCTTGATTTCTACTTTTGTGGTGTCAGACATCACGAATATCTCAAAGATCATCATATATGTCCCTGATATATTATAGTTCATCATGAAGCTCTAGCAGCTTGGTGGTAATTACTTCGGAGAAACATCACTTTCTCGTCTGGAAGATCAACTCCCACTCGAATCAAATGATTGTTGTACTCAGACAATCTGAGCACAAGCTCAACAATTGAGCTTTTCTCCCTTAGTTTGTAGGCTAAGAAAATCGTCGGAGGTCTCATACTTCCTGACGTGGGCACGAGCCTGAAATCCCAATTTCAGCCCTCGAAACATCTCATATGTTTCACGACGTTTCAAAACCGTCTTCGGTGCCTCAACTCTAAACCGTTTAACTAAACTATCATGTAGTTATCAAAAATGTGTATGTCAGATGTTCGCAACATCCACAGACGACGTTTGAGGTTCAGCACACTGAGCAGTGCATTAAGGACATAAGCCTTCTACGAAGCAATGAGGACAATCCTCAGTTTACGGACCTAGTCCGCATAATTGCTACTATCAACTTTCAACTAAATTTTCTCTAGGAACTTATCTAAATAGTAGAACTCAAGCGCGAGCTACGACATAATTTGCGAAGACCTTTTGACTATGTTCAGGATAATTAAGTTCATCTTATGAACTCCCACTCAGATAGACATCCCTCTAGTCATCTAAGTGATTACATGATCCGAGTCAACTAGGCCGTGTCCGATCATCACGTGAGACGGACTAGTCATCATCGGTGAACATCTTCATGTTGATCGTATCTACCATACGACTCATGCTTGACCTTTCGGTCTCTTGTGTTCCGAGGCCATGTCTGTACATGCTAGGCTCGTCAAGTCAACCTAAGTGTTTCGCGTGCGTAAATCTGTCTTACACCCGTTGTATGTGAACGTTAGAATCTATCACACCCGATCATCACGTGGTGCATCGAAACGAAGAACTTTCGCAACGGTGCACAGTTAGGGAGAACACTTTCTTGAAATTTTAATGAGGGATCATCTTATTTACTACCGTCGTTCTAAGCAAATAAGATGTATAAACATGATAAACATCACATGCAATCAAATAGTGACATGATATGGCCAATATCATATTGCTCCTTTTGATCTCCATCTTCGGGGCTCCATGATCATCATCGTCACCGGCATGACACCATGATCTCCATCATCATGATCTCCATCATCGTGTCTTCATGAAGTTGTCTCGCCAACTATTACTTCTACTACTACAGCTAACGATTAGCAATAAAGTAAAGTAATTACATGACGTTTATGTTGACACGCAGGTCATAAATAAATTAAGACAACTCCTATGGCTCCTGCCGGTTGTCATACTCATCGACATGCAAGTCGTGATTCCTATTACAAGAACATGATCAATCTCATACATCACATATATCATTCATCACATCCTTTGGCCATATCACATCACATAGCATACCCTGCAAAAACAAGTTAGACGTCCTCTAATTGTTGTTTGCATGTTTTACGTGGCTGCTATGGGTTTCTAGCAAGAACGTTTCTTACCTACGCAAAGACCACAACGTGATATGCCAATTGCTATTTACCCTTCATAAGGACCCTTTTCATCGAATCCGATCCGACTAAAGTGGGAGAGACAGACACCCGCCAGCCACCTTATGCAACTAGTGCATGTCAGTCGGTGGAACCGGTCTCACGTAAGCGTACGTGTAAGGTTGGTCCGGGCCGCTTCATCCCACAATGCCGCCGAATCAAGATTGGACTAGTAACGGTAAGCATATTGAACAAAATCAATGCCCACAACTACTTTATGTTCTACTCGTGCATAGTAACTACGCATAGACCTAGCTCATGATGCCACTGATGGGGAACGTAGCAATAATTCAAAATTTTACTACGTGTCACCAAGATCAATCTATGGAGTCATCTAGCAACGAGGGAGGAGTGGATCTACATACCCTTGTAGATCGCGCGCGGAAGCGTTCAAGAGAACGGGGTTGATGGAGTCGTACTCATCGTGATCCAAATCACCGATGATCCTAGCGCCGAACGGACGACACCTCCGCGTTCAACACACGTACGGAGCAGAGACGTCTCCTCCTTCTTGATCCAGCAAGGGGGGAGGAGAGGTTGATGGAGATCCAGCAGCACGACGGCGTGGTGGTGGAAGTAGCAGGATTCCAACAGGGCTTCGCCAAGCGCTTCGGGAGGAGGGAGATGTGTCACGGGAGGGAGAGGGAGGCTCCAGGGCTTAGGTGCGGCTGCCCTCCCTTCCCCCCATTATATATAGGGCCAAGGGAGAGAGGGGGGCGCAGCCTTTGCCCTTCCTCCAAGGAAGGGTGCGGCTAGGGAGGAGTCCCTCCTCCCCAAGGCACCTAGGAGGTGCCTTCCCCCTTGAGGACTCTTCCTTTCCTTATCTCTTGGCGCATGGGCCTCTTGGGGCTAGTGCCCTTGGCCCATATAGGCCAAGGCGCACACCCCTACAGCCCATGTGGCCCCCTGGGGCAGGTGGCCCCACCCGGTGGACCCCCGGGACCCTTCCGGTGGTCCTGGTACAATACCGGTGACCCCGAAACTTGTCCCGATGGCCGAAATAGCACTTCCTATATATAATTCTTTACCTCCGGACCATTCCGGAACTCCTCGTGACGTCCGGGATCTCATCCGGTACTCTGAACAACATTCGGGTAACCACATACTAATATCTCTATAACCCTAGCGTCACCGAACCTTAAGTGTGTAGACCCTACGGGTTCGGGAGACATGCAGACATGACCGAGACGACTCTCCGGCCAATAACCAATAGCGGGATCTGGATACCCATATTGGCTCCCACATGTTCCACGATGATCTCATTGGATGAACCACGATGTCGAGGATTCGATCAATCCCGTATACAATTCCCTTTGTCTATCGATACGATACTTGCCCGAGATTCGATCGTCGGTATCCCGATACCTTGTTCAATCTCGTTACCGCATGTCTCTTTACTCATTCCATAACACATCATCCCGTGATCAACTCACATTGTGCACATTGTGATGATGTCCTACCGAGTGGGCCCAGAGATACCTCTCCGTCACACGGAGTGACAAATCCCAGTCTCGATTCGTGCCAACCCAACAGACACTTTCGGAGATACCCGTAGTGCACCTTTATAGCCACCCAGTTACGTTGTGACGTTTGGCACAATCTCATGGTCTAAGGAAATGATACTTGACATTAGAAAAGCTTTAGCATACGAACTACATGATCTTGTGCTAGGCTTAGGATCGGGTCTTGTCCATCACATCATTCTCCTAATGATGTGATCCCGTTATCAACGACATCCAATGTCCATGGTCAGGAAACCGTAACCATCTATTGATCAACGAGCTAGTCAACTAGAGGCTTACTAGGGACATGGTGTTGTCTATGTATCCACACATGTATCTGAGTTTCCTATCAATACAATTCTAGCATGGATAATAAACGATTATCATGAATAAGGAAATATAATAATAACCAATTTATTATTGCCTCTAGGGCATATTTCCAACAGTGGGGACCACTCAAACTTTTTATCTTTCTTGAGAAGTTCCGTGAGAGGTTTGGCCACTTTGGAGAAGTTCTCAACGAAGCGGCGACAATAACTGGCTAGACCAAGGAAACTCCTAACTTGCTTAACTGTTGCAGGCGGAGTCCAATCAAGAACGGCCCGAACTCTCTTGGGATTGACGGTAATGCCCTTACCAGATATCACGTGGCCTAGGTAGGTCACTTCTGGCAACCAAAATTCGCACTTGGAGAACTTGGCATAAAGGCGGTGCTCTCTGAGTTTTTCTAGCACGAGTCTAAGATGTTCGGCATGATCTCCCTCGTTCTTCAAGTAAATAAGAATATCATCGAGGTAAACCACGACGAACTTATCTAAGTACTCCATGAAGATCAAGTTCATCAAGCGAGAGAAAGTAGCTGGAGCGTTGGTTAGACCAAAGGACATGACGGTGTACTCATACTGACCATAATTTGTGACAAAAGCTGTCTTAGGAATGTCCCCATTTCTGATCTTGATTTGGTTGTAGCCTAACCTCAAATCCATCTTGGAAAAAACTGAGGATCCAGCGAGCTGATCATACAGGTCGTGATCCTGGGGAGCGGATACTTGTTCTTTATCGTGACCAAATTAACGGGACGATAATCTACAACCATCCGGTCCGTACCATCCTTCTTCTTGACGAAGAGGATGGGGCAAGCCCAGGGAGAAGAACTAGGACGAATGAAACCCTTTTGCAAGGATTCATCGAGTTGTTTCTTAAGCTCAGCTATTTCTAAGGGTGCCATCTTGTAAGGTCTCCTAGAGATTGGAGTGGTTCCTGGGATAAGAGCTATGACAAACTCTACATCTCTGTCAGGTGGAATGCCTGGCAGTTCCTCTGGTCTGGTTGTTCCTGGGATAAGAGCTATGACAAACTCTACATCCGGAAAGTCACGGACTACCGGGATATCCTCAAGGTCTGGAAGAGGGCTGGCATTAAGAGAATAGAGCTGACGCTTTGCAACTCTGGTGGAGACAGTGACTATCTTGCCAGATGGATGTGTAAGCTGAACAGACCTGGTGTAACAATCAGTCTTGGCATAAAGAGATTTCATCCAGTCCATACCCAAGATGATGTTAATATCTGTAGACTTGAGGGCTATAAGTGATGCAAGGAATACAAGTCTGTCGACAAGGATTTCATTACCATGCCTTACACTAGAAGTTTGCCATTTGGATCCAGGAGTTTGAATTACTAGTGGAGAGGCCATATCAAAAAAGGATATGTTGTGCAAGCTGGCATAACTTTCGGAAATGAAGGAATGAGATGCTCCAGTATCAAATAGAACCGAAGCTGGATGATAGTTGACAAGGAGGGTACCAAGAATGACATCTGGATCATCATGAGCGTCTCTAGCTGAGGCATGAAGCACATGTCCACATTCAGTGGGAGCTGACTTGACACTGATCATCTTGCGTGATGGCTTACCACGACCAATAGACTTCTCGGGATGGGGTGGAGCATAGTTGGCTTGAGAGCAGTCACGTGCATAGTGTCCTGGCTCTCCACATGTGAAGCAAATCCCTGAAGTTGGACATGGACCCGCATTGACAAGGGGTCTACCAATAGGTCTGGGTGGAGCATACTGCTGAACTGGGTGAGGCGCAATATAAGATGGCCTCGGTGAATATCCGGGTGGAAGAGCGGAGTTCGGAACCCAAATCCGGCGCTTCTGCGAACAAGAACCGGAGGAGGAAACCAAATCACGGGTGTGCTTATGAGACTCCTCATAAGTGAGCTGAGCTGTCTTCGCATTAATGGCCTTGTTCACAAGAGCCTGGAATGTATTGCAATGATGCAACTGGAGATCCCGACGCAACTTGGGGTTGAGACTGTTCCGGAACCTAGCCTGCTTCTTGGCGTCCATGGACACCTCTTCTGTAGCATAGCGGGCAAGGTTCTCATATTCTCTACTGTAAGCATCAACAGCCATCTTACTCTGGGTGAAACTACAGAACTCTTCTCTCTTGCGGTCAATGAGAGCCTGAGGAATGTGATGCTTGCGAAAAGCCTCAGTGAAATCTCTCCAGGTGGTTATCTGGCCAGCTGGAAGCATAGCCTCATAGTTCTGCCACCAAAGACTAGCAGGACCTTCCAGGTGATATGCAGCATAGGTGACCTTGTCACCTTCAGCTACGTTCACGGAACGCAGCTTGTGTGTGATACTACGGAGCCAGTCATCTGCATCGAGTGGCTCAATGGAATGATGGAAGGTAGGTGGTTTCAGACCAATGAAATCATAGATGGACGCTGATTCTTTGCACTGATGGGAGGTGTTCTCCTCAATACGTGCTACAAGCGGTTAGACTCTCGCTTGTTCTTCTCCATCTCTAACATGAACTCCGCCAACAAAGACTGGTCGGGAGGATCCTCATCCCTATAATCTCCGTGGTTCCAGCTACGAGCAACAGAACTTCGGTTAACTGACGACATCCTGAAAAACCAACCAAGGAAACAAGGATGGATTCAGCATCATCATAAGGATGTAGAATATAGTACGAGGAAAAATACTATCTCTTGAACTCCTAGGACAATTCCGGCAGCATAACGGCAGTAAAATGCTCGAAATGAGACATTCTGCAAAAGACGGGGTAGCACCATACTCAACATCGTCACTCAAGGTTCTGGGATATTACTAAACAGACTACACCGGAAGTAATTGAAAACTAGAATATGACTCTGATCAACCAATCCTAAGAGACTACAGAGTAGTAACACGTGATCCTGATAGACGGAAGAGAAAGCCTAGTTCCTTAACCCCGTAGAAAGGATAGGATGACTCAGATCAAAAGGGCATGAGGTATAAGGAGTAAAAAGAGCCTTACGTTCCCTTCCACAATCAATTCCCCTATATAGCTAAAGAATTTCTAGACTCAACTTCAACCAGGTTGGCTTGGTAATCCTACAGGCAGTCAGGCTCTGATACCAAAGCTGTCGGGACCCCGATTTCAAGTCACATCGATCTAGCCGGTAACACCTCATATCACTTTGCGGCCTCACGCACAGTATCTCCACGGGTGTCGCCTTATCCTAGCCCGGGACTGTTTGCGCCTTTTGGCTCACGTATATGATTGTGTCGCTAGCATCCATATGACAGAGAACCCGGGACGACATGGCTAGTCGTGAACCCAAAGCGGCACTAACCTATGGGGACAGGCATACATGATTCACATCGAGCGTGTCGGTCAGCAGTGTGTGAATCCGGGCTGTAGCTCTGGGCTAACAGGACTCCGGGGAACCCGGGCTGTAGCAGGCTAGGCAGGACTCCAGATGTCACCGCGTGACATTTCCCCGAAAGGACAGACACAGGAATGAAGTGAAACACCTGCCGGCCAGTCAAGTGTCTTGAGCAGTAGTGCTGGGCTAGCAGGACTCCAGTGAACCGGGCTGTAGCGGACTACTATGGCTCAAGGGAGCACTAGACTACATTTCCCCATAAGAGAGACTGCGAAGGATAAACAACTAGATTGTCGGATCCCACACATAGCAATACACGTCTATCGGGGAAGCTGATCCATGAGCACCTATGGGACTTGGCGGACCGAGCCCCTTTCGGTTCGGCGGGGGCGGAGATTGCGCAAAGAGCAGATCGAGGCGAGGCACGCGAGCAGTTTACCCAGGTTCGGGCCGCACGGATGCGTAAAACCCTACTCCTGCTTTTGTTTGTATTGGTTTCTTGCTCGGGGGTGTGGAGTGCTACAGTACACTCCAGCAGCTAGTGAGGCCGAGCGTGAATGAGTCCTCCCCCCCGTTGCGCACGGGCCTCCTTTTATATGCTCAAGGGGTCACCGACAGGTGGCAACGTAGACAGAAGGGCAAAAACGGAAGAGTGGTGGTTGGTACAACTACCTGTACAGTGTATCGTACCTACCCCTGACGGCAGGGGACAAGGGCATTAATTGCCCGTCTGTGTCGCCCAAACAGTACAGAAAGGGACCGCCAGGGACGCCACCGTTTGCCACGATGGCTATCTTGTCAGCGCTTGCTTGCCACCGCGCACCCCTAGCTGCACAGCCTCCCGCCACGTACGCTTGGAGTGGTCCCAGAGCGACACGTTGGCGGGTGTGCTGGAGTGCGGGCACGAAGTGGGGGGCTTCCCGCGCCAAGCTCCTTGCCACGGTCGTTGTCTTGTCGCGCTTGGGAGCTTGTCACTCACTGGGCCTTGCCGGGACGCGTGGCGCATCGCGGCAAGTTTCCTTGATATGCCTTGGTTGGCCTTCCCGGCAAGCTCCTCTTGCCGGGGTCTTGTTTCCTTCCCGGCAAGCTCCTCTTGCCGGGGCCTTGGTTTAAGTACTTTGTTCTCGAATGGCTCCAAAGTAGCCACGGAGGATCTTGGCGGACACCCGGCAAGCCTTGCCGCGGGATGCTGCGACTGCCCGTGCACAAGTTCAGGATACTAGAGTACCCCTATTCTAGTACACCGACAGGAGCCCCCGGGCCTGGGCCATACACGGTGCCGAGCGCTGTTGGGCCAGACCCAAAACAGTGCACGGGCACGCGCGGCCTAGGTCACGCCGCATATCTCTCCGCTTCCACCGCGCACGCCCTGAACAGCACGCGTTGAACGCGGCGTCGTGGGTGACGTGGGCGGCGTGCGCGTGGCTAGGCCCCATGTGCATGCGTCACGTCGTGAGAAAGGGGACGGTTCACGCCTCCCCCATAAACGGAGAGAGGCGTGGGGGCGCGGTTCATTTACTGGACGGGGCCGATGCGCGGTTTTCGAGACGTCCACTCCCCGCGATCACGGGGTGGGGCGAGGCCGCCTCATCCGTCGCCTCGGTTCGGCACGCCTGCCACACGGCTCCCATGCGCTTGGGGTCGCGAACGGTAGAAGCGGGAAATCGGGCCGTCGCGAGTAGAGGCAGCGGGTCGGCCCCAACTCCCTGCTCTTCTCGTGCCTTGATTCACTGAGCGGGGCGGCCGAGCCCCCACCTCGCTCCTTTATAAAGAGCGGGCGGGGAGCACAGAAGCCCGCACTCTCTCATCTCCTTCTTTCTTCAGCTTCTGCTCCCCTTTCTCTCATTCGTGATGGAGAAAGGGAACCCTGGTCCTTCATCGGTGGCGGCGAGGGTCACCGCCAGACAGCGCATCCCTCCCTCTCCCGCGCCCGCGGTGGGAGAGCCAGCCGGAAGGGGAAGAGGGAGGGGGCGAGGTCGTGGACGAGGTCGAGGACGAGGCCGAGGACGAGGTCGAGGTGCTCGGGGAAGAGGTGGACGGGGCGACGCGCCGGCTTCGCCTCCGCCGGCGGTTCCCCTTCGCACGGCGGTCCATATTGGGGATGACCCTTGCGAGTTCTTTGTCAGGCTGCGCCGGGCGCCGCGTCGTCGCCTCCGACTCCCAGCTCCGTTTGCGAGCGCGATGGAGTTGGACCCGCCCGAGACACTGAGACTGCACATGAGGGGCTGTGGGATCAGCGGCACGTGAGTCCGCGTTGAATTCCCAGCCCCTGATGTGATGTATCTTGGTCGAGGGTGGAAGACGTTCGCCCGTATCCATAGCCTGATGGAGGGGTTCACCCCCCATTTTAAGTTGGTGGAGGGCGATCTCCTCTCTGTCAAGGTCTTCGGGTGCTTCGGCACTTGGGCAAAGTGCTGTGTGGACAGCTTCTCCGATAGCGAAGGCTCCTCCTCGAGCGAGAGTGACGAGGAGGAGAGCGGCAGCGATGATGAGGGTGGCGGGCGGCGGGGCGACGGGTCTGACTAGCTGTCGGGCGCCGCTCCGTGCGGCACCGGCGACCCCATCATCCGTGTCGCCGGCTCCTTGAACTCCCCGGGGTCGTCTCCTTGGGCGGCTGGCGTAGGGAGGCTGCGGAAGAGGAAGAGGGCTGGCGGCAAGGTCATCAAGTCGGAGTACGAGGGCGTGGTGCCCTCGACAGCATGCTGACGCCCTGCCGCCTCGTCTTCGAGCCCCGCTTCCGGCGCCGCCACCACCGTCCAGCCTTCGGACGGTCCCCGGGGTGTTCTCTTGGTGTCTTCTGGCACCCGTAGCTCGCCTAGGCGTCCCTTTTGTCCTTTTCGCCTCCTTGACCTACCTCCTGAAGAGAGGGACGGGAAAAGGATTATGGGCATCTTATCTTTTTAATTTGTAAGCCTTCGGGCCTTAGCCGCATTTAAAACTTGTAATCCTCTCTTTCATGTTTTTCATCCTCTATGGATTGTACCTGAGCGGAATGTTTTTTAATGTAAAGGGGATGCTTGCCGGGTCATTTGTCTCGCGGGTAGAACCCACGTCAAGGAGCAAATCCTTGGTATCTTTCAGACAGACATCTCTTCTGCCGGCAACAGGCCCTGCCGTCTTCCCACGTCGCTCGACCTTTCTCACGCTTTTGACGGAGGCGGGAACGAGGCGGGTGCGGCCTCCTCGTTTCATCCCTTTGCTACCGCGACTACGACCAAACTTGGCCCCGGGAACGAGCCCCATGGCCTAGAGTTGAGGGAGCACGGTAGTTTTCGGGAAGAAACGAGGTTTCACATTCCCCAGTCCATAAGAGAATGCATGAAGAGGGACGAAAGACTTATCTGATATTGCAGCCCCCGGCAACTCTGGCTTGCCGTGGATGAATCTTGGTACTTGCAGCCCCCGGCAACGCTGGCTTGCCGGGGTCCAGGTGCCGGTGCGTCCTTCTTTTCCTTTTCGTCCTCAAGCGGTCTGGCCAGGATATGTGAGCCCTGCGAGCCAAGGGAAACGAAAGAAAGGCAAAGGGACGCACACCCGACCTCTAAGCTAGGGGTTAGCCGCTGTTAAGCACTATCATCCCTATCCAAGGACGTGACTCAACCAAGCATGCATGCTATAACCTAGGGCGCCAGCGCTTCATTTACTTGTGCTCAGGGTCTGCGCCTGGCTTTGTACAAAGGATTACATGCAACAGCGGCGAGACTTGTACAAAAGGGTGGTTGCCGGACAGGGTCCGACAACCGCGCCTTACGGGTAAAACTTACGAAGATGCTCGATGTTCCAGGAGTTGCTCACTGGTATGCCATCTTCGGTCTCGAGGCGGACAACGCCAGGCCTGGTGACTCGTTTCACCCGGTAAGGGCCTTCCCACTTCGGCGTCAACTTGTTGGAATTCTTGGCGGACTGAACGCGCCGAAGAACAAGGTCGCCTTCCTCGAAGCTTCTGGCGTTAACCTTGCAGCTATGGTAGCGGTGCAAGGCTTGCTGGTAGCGAGCAGCTCGCACAGCAGCCTGAAGACGGTCTTCCTCAAGGAGCAGCATGTCATCTTGCCGCAGCTGCTCTTGCTCAAGCTCATCATAAGCGAGCACTCGAGGTGACCCGTATACGAGTTCCGTGGGGGTAACTGCTTCTGCTCCATAGACTAGAGCAAAAGGTGTCTGGCCAGTGGCTCGATTTGGCGTCGTCCTGATCGACCAAAGAGCCACCGGCAGCTCCTCGATCCAGTTTCTTCCGCACTTGTGCAGCCTGTCGAAAGTCCTGGTCTTGAGCCTGCGCAGCACTTCAGCGTTTGCCCTTTCCGCTTGACCGTTGCTCCTTGGGTGAACAACAGAAGCGAAGCAGACCTTGGAGCCAAGAGCTTGGACGTACTGCATGAAGGTGCGGCTCGTAAATTGCGTGCCGTTGTCGGTGATGATCCTGTTAGGGACACCGAAGTGGCAAACAATTGACCTGAAGAACTTGACTGCTGACTGTGCTGTCACCTTCCTCACTGGTTCCACTTCCGGCCACTTTGTGAACTTGTCGATTGCAACGTACAAGTACTCAAAGCCCCCGAATGCTCGGGGAAAGGGGCCGAGGATGTCGAGCCCCCAGACCGAAAATGGCCAGGATAAAGGGATCGTCTGGAGAGCTTGAGCTGGCTGGTGTATCTGCTTGGAATGGAACTGGCATGCTTCACACTTGGTTACTTTTGCAGTTGCATCCTGGAGGGCTGTTGGCCAAAAGAAACCTTGCCGGAAAGCCTTGCCGACAAGTGCTCTTGCGCCAATGTGGTGACCACATATGCCTCCGTGTATCTCTGCCAACAGCTTCTGTCCATCTTCCCGGGGAATACACTTCAATTTCACACCGTTGAGTCTTCATCTGTACAGTGTCTGATCGACAAACTGGTACGTACTTGACTACCGGGCTACTCTTTCCGCTTCTTCTTGCTCTTCGGGAAGCTCTCCTGTCTGAAGGAAACGGACAATTTGCTGCGCCCATGCTGGAGCCTGTGGCTCGACAACAAGGACTAAAGGCATATCTGTTGCCGCGGGAACATCCGCTTCCACGGCGAGAGCCTGCGGCTCAGCCGGAGCTTGACGTTCCCCGACAAGCTTGCCAGAGCGAAACTTGTCGGGAGCCTTGCTTCGACGGGACAAAACCTAGGGCTTGCTGGAGCAGGACGTTCCCCGGCAAGCTTGCCGGAGCAAAACTTGCCGAGAGCCTCTACTTCCACGGAACAAAGCCCAGGGTTTGCCGGAGCAGGCCGCTCCTCAGCGCTCTTGGTGTTGATCTTAGCGACCTTCTTGGCGGCGGCTTCGGGAAGCTCTGCCGAAAAATAGTCACCGGAAACCAACTTCCTTTTCTTGCTCTGTCCAGTTGATGGAATCACGGACGGTTGAGTCAGCTTGAGCACAAAGATCCCTGGTTCCACAGGTAGCTTAAGTGCGGCGCACTTTGACAGGCCATCGGCAATGTCGTTCTCGGCTCTCGGAACATGTTCCATTTGCAGGCCGTCAAAGTGCTCTTCTAGCTTTCTCACTTCATCGACGTAGGCTTCCATCAACGGACTCTGATAATTCTTGTTCACTTGGCGGACGACAAGTTGTGAGTCACCCCTGACAACGAGCTTCTTAATCCCAAGGTCTGCTGCGATCCTGAGACCGGCAAGCAAGCCTTCATACTCTACCAAATTGTTTGTTGACTGCTCCCTGGGAAAGTGCATCTGGACTACGTACTTGAGGTGCTCTCCGGTGGGTGCGACAAGCAGCACGCCAGCACCGGCGCCTTGCAGTGAAAAGGCACCATCAAAGTACATCAGCCACTCCTTGCTCGCTTCCTTGACGGGGATGCTCTTTTCTGGAACTTCTTCGTCTGGCGTTGGCGTCCACTCTGCTATGAATTCTGCCAATGCTCTGCTCTGGATAGTTGAAGTGCTCTCAAACTTGAGGCCAAAGCTTGACAGTTCCAGTGCCCACTCGACAATCATGCCCGTCGCTTCTGGATTCTGCAGTATCCTCTTCAGCGGAAAGCGAGTGACAACTGTGATTTCATGTGCTTGGAAGTAATGGCGCAGCTTTCTCGAGGCCATGAGGAGGCCGAAAAGCAATTTCTGCACGCCAGAGTACCTTGACCTAGCCCCCTGCAGGAGGGAGCTGACAAAGTAAACCGGGCACTGCACCATTTTCTTCTGTACATCTTCGTGCATCTGCGCAGATCCATCCTTGTCGGGACCAGAGCTTGTCGGGTGAGCCCCCTGCTTGTCGCTGGATGATCTTGCTGGGGTTGCTGACTTATCATCTGCCTCCCTCTCTGCAACTAGCGCAGCACTAACTACTTGATTGGTTGCCGCTACATACAGCAGCAACTTCTCTTGTGGCCTAGGTGCGACAAGTGTTGGAGCGAAGGACAGGTACTTCTTCAAGTCCTACAGTGCAGCCTCCGCTTCCGGAGTCCATTGCATCGGACCTGCCTTTTTCAGTATCTTGAAAAATGGCAGGGCGCGCTCAGCAGACCTAGCGATAAACCTGCTGAGAGCAGCCACGCAACCGGCAAGTCTTCGTACATCCTTGACGCACTTCGGTGCTTTGATTTGCTCAATGGCCCTGATTTTGTCGGGATTGGCTTCAATTCCCCGCTGTGACACAAAGAACCCGAGAAGCTTGCCGGAAGGAACTCCAAACACACACTTCTCAGGGTTCAGCTTGAGGTTGATCTTGCGCAGATTCGCAAAGGTCTCATCCAAATCTTGAATCAGAGTTGCCCTGTCCTTGCTCTTGATCACTATATCATCCATGTAGGCTTCTACATTTCTGTGTATTTGAGGCTCAAGGGTGACATGGACTACTCTTGCAAATGTTGAACCAGCATTCTTTAAACTGAAAGGCATTCATACGAAACAGTACGTGCCACATGGCGTAATGAATGCGGTTTTCTCCTCATCCTCTTCTGCCATGAAGATCTGATGATATCCTGAGAATGCATCAAGAAATGAAAGCAATTCACATCCGGCTGTGGAGTCAACAATCTGGTCAATGCGCGGCAAGGGAAATGGGTCTTTGGGACAAGCTTTATTAACATCAGTGAAGTCAATACAAAGCCTCCATTTCCCATTTGCCTTGCGCACGACTACAGGATTGGCCAGCCACGTGGGATGGAGCACTCCTCTGACAAGGCCTGCCGCTTCCAACTTTTTGATCTCTTCTGCAATGAACTCTTGGCGCTCCACTGCCTGCTTCCTGACTTTCTGCTTGACGGTCCGCGCATGAGGACAAACAGCAAGGTGGTGCTCAATTACTTTCCTGGGAACACCGGGGATGTCAGACGGTTGCCATGCAAACACGTCGACATTCGCCCGCAGGAAAGCAACGAGCACGCTTTCCTATTTAGGGTCAAGCGTGGCACTGATGGTGAAGGTACCACCAGTGCCGTCCTCCTTGGCGGACACCTTCTTGGTCTCTGGTGGAGCTGTCATTGCCTTCTTACACTTGCTGGTGGAGCTCGATGGTGCGTCCTCGACGGTAGTGCAGCACTGCGAAGAGGTGCGCTTGCCGGAGTGGGCATCAGAGCTCTTGCCGGACTTGGCTTTCTTCTTCCCCCCGGGAGCTTCAGTGGCGAGTGACTTGCGCTCTGCTGCGGCTGCTGCTTCCCGGTAGATCTTGTCGACACAGATAAGAGCATCTTTCTTGTCGCTAGGGACAGAAATGACACTTATCGGGCCTGGCATCATGAGCACGTTGTAGGCGTAATGAGAGGCTGCCATGAACTTGGCGAGTGTTGGACGGCCAAGTATCCCATTGTAAGGCAATGGGAAATCGGCAATGTCAAAAGTCACCCTCTCAGTCCTGAAGTTTAGCTCGCTGCCAAATGTCACCGGCAGCGTGATCTTCCCCTTCGGCTTGCTCCTTCCCGGACTGATTCCTTGGAATGTGCCGGTCTCCTCGAGCTCGCTGTCAGGGATCTGGAGTTTCTGGAGTACAGTAGAGGAGATCAGGTTCAAGCCGGCCCCGCCGTCAACTAACATCTTGGTGACTTTGAGGTTGCGGATTGTTGGTGATACCAACATCGGCAAGCACCCGACCGCAGTTGTGCGATCAGGGTGGTCCTCAATATCAAAGATGATAGGAGTGCTGGACCATTTCAGGAGTTTGCGCGACTCGACAGGTGGTTCTACTGCATTGACTTCTCGCGCCCACTGCTCGAGTTGGCGGTGTGAAGTATGCAAAGAAGCACCGCCGTCAACGCACAAAACCTCCGTGGCTTTCTGAAACTCCTGCTCACTGTTCTCGATATCATCCATGTCTTCGTCACTGTCGTCGTCGTCTTCATCCTTATCGCGACCGCGGGGTGGTCTGTCTCCTTGCCGCTGCTTGGCCTTGTCGCGGCGCCCCCCTGGCCAGTGCGCTTCTGGCCGGATTTCTCGGCACCCCCTTGGGCTCTCTCCTTGTCGCGTCGCTCATACTCAGCTTTCTGTTGCTGGACAAGCTGCTCGACCTTCTTGCAGCTCTGGAGGTCATGGCCCTTGGTGCGGTGAATTTTGCAGTATTGCTTGCCGGAGCTGCCCTGCTTGTCGGCGGCGGCAACGGCCTGGCAGTTGGTGCATGCGGCAACCTCCTTGCCGGAGCTGCCAACTTTGGCTTGCTTGGCGCCACCGTCGCTGCCGGACTGCTCAACGACTAGCACCTCTTTGTTCTGCTTCTTCCTGTTGTTGCGCCGTCGGTTTCTCTTTGCCGGGGCAGCATCCTCGCTGTCAGATCCTCCTGCTCCAGTATTTTCTCCAGGAAATTTCCTTCCCTCCTCAGCGCGTGCACACTTGTTGGCCAGGGCATATAGCTCACTGACGTCCCGGATCTTGCACATCGCCATCTCCTCCCGCATCCTGTGGTTACGCACGTTCTGATGGAACGCGCAGATCACCGCGGCAGGGTGGATATTTGGGATGTTGTGCTGTACACGGCTGAACCTCTGGATATACTTGCGCAGGGGCTCCCCTTTCCCCTGGACGAGCAGGTGAAGGTCACTCTCTTGGCCGTGAGGTTTGTGGCCGCCTGTGAAGGCGCCAACAAACTGATGGCACAAGTCTGCCCAGGAGGATACGGAGTTGTCCGGCAAGTGCATGAGCCAGGATCTGACGTTGGGCTTGAGCACCAGTGGGAAGTAGTTGGCAAGGATCTTGTCGTCCCGTCCCCCGGTAGCCTGCACCGCGATGGTGTAGATGCTGAGGAACTCCGACGGATGTGACTTGCCGTCGTACTTCTCCGGCACGTCTGGCTTGAAATTTTTCGTGCTGGGCCACTGGACTTGCCGCAGCTCAAGAGTAAACGCAGGGCAACCCACCGCGTATGGCAAGTTGTCTGGTTTCTCCAGCGTGCACGTCAGCAGAGGGCCCAGCGCGCAGGTCTGACTGACGCCGCGCTTCTCTTCGATGCTCGATACGAGTACGAGTGTCTTCTTGTTGCCGTTCATGAAGAACTTGGCATTGATCGCAACGAGCTCGTGGATCTGACGACGCGGTGGAGTCGCTGTCGATGTGGATCCGGCGAGCTGGCGATCTTGGCCTTCGGGGTGGGGAGTGCACGGTAGTTGCACCCTCACCAGTCTGGTTGCCACCGGCTCGCGCCTGGCTAACTTGTCGCGGCTGCGATGTGCTTGGCTGCCGTGGGTTGTCACCGTTGGCGAAGCCGATGAGGCTCTGAATAGTGGCCCTCCAGTCGTCGATCTTGTCTGCCGCTGGAGGGAAGTCCAGGAGCAGTTGAGCTCGCGCCAGAGCTTCTGCTGAGGTGGCGGGCGGCGGTGGCGAACGGTGCGAGGAACGGGATATGCTCGGACTTCTAACTATGTTAGAAGGAGCAGTATCTCGTCCAAGCGACCGTGCCTCGCTCGCGCCAGCATGCTGGTATGCATGGTGGTCTTGAGCCCTCCGAGATCCACCGGCTTGATCTTGATCCAGCGAATGCATGGTACCGCGAGTACCATGGCGCTGCCGGTCCCGCGCCTCCTAAGACGGGCGCGGTGCGTGTACGGACGCCGAAGTCTTGGAGTGCACCCGGTCATTGTGGGAGCCGGCTATGCCGCCGATGAGCAGCGCAGCCTTATCCTTGGACCTGGCGGCACCATGAGTTCCGTCGTCGGCGCCCGTTCTTCCGCCGGCGCCTACCCCACCACCAGCCGCTTGCTCCGGTGGTGGTGGGTTCGGTGCAGACAGAGCGGCCGCCTCCGAAGCCTTCTTCTTCGGCGGCATATTGATGAAGATGATGAAGATCTGGCTCGCGTGAACGCCGGATCAGGTTCACACAACCTTGACGCCCCCTACCTGGCGCGCCAAAGATGTCGGGGAAGCTGATCCACGAGCACCTATGGGACTTGGCGGACCGAGCCCCTTTCGGTTCGGCGGGGGCGGAGATTGCGCAAAGAGCAGATCGAGGCGAGGCACGCGAGCAGTTTACCCAGGTTCGGGCCGCACGGATGCGTAAAACCCTACTCCTGCTTTTGTTTGTATTGGTTTCTTGCTCGGGGGCGCGGAGTGCTACAGTACACTCCAGCAGCTAGCGAGGCCGAGCGTGAATGAGTCCTCCCCCCCGTTGCACACGGGCCTCCTTTTATACGCTCAAGGGGTCACCGACAGGTGGCAACGTAGACAGAAGGGCAAAAACGGAAGAGTGGTGGTTGGTACAACTACCTGTACAGTGTATCGTACCTACCCCTGACGGCAGGGGACAAGGGCATTAATTGCCCGTCTGTGTCGCCCAAACAGTACAGAAAGGGACCGCCAGGGACGCCACCGTTTGCCACGATGGCTATCTTGTCAGCGCTTGCTTGCCACCGCGCACCCCTAGCTGCACAGCCTCCCGCCACGTACGGTTGGAGTGGTCCCAGAGCGACACGTTGGCGGGTGTGCTGGAGTGCAGGCACGAAGTGGGGGGCTTCCCGCGGCAAGCTCCTTGCCGCGGTCGTTGTCTTGTCGCGCTTGGGAGCTTGTCGCTCACCGGGCCTTGCCGGGACGCGTGGCACGTTGCGGCAAGTTTCCTTGATATGCCTTGGTTGGCCTTACCGGCAAGCTCCTCTTGCCAGGGTCTTGCTTCCTTCCCGGCAAGCTCCTCTTGTCGGGGCCTTGGTTTAAGTACTTTGTTCTCGAATGGCTCCAAAGTAGCCATGGAGGATCTTGGCGGACACCCGGCAAGCCTTGCCGCGGGATGCTGCGACTGCCCGTGCACAAGTTCGGGATACTAGAGTACCCCTATTCTAGTACACCGACAACGTCACACGTACGCATAACATGCAAGTATGTGATGTACAACATGGCATCACAACATAACGCAAACTCATATAGATAAAGGCTCAGAAGAGCCACATAGCATTAAATACAAACAGGGGTCACATGACCCATCATTCAGAGCATACAAGCAACGGAAGCATTACATGTCTGAGTACAGACAACTACAAAAGAAAAAGGCTGAGAAGCCTGACTATCTACAAGACCCTCCCAAGGGTATAGGATCGTAGGTGAGGTAACAAGCTACTCGTCGAAGTCCAAGCGGTACTACTAGTGAGATAGATGTCTCACCTGCAAAACATAAATAAAGCAAACGTGAGTACTGTTGGGGAACGTTGCAGAAAACAAAAAATTTCCTACGGTTTCACCAAGATCCATCTATGAGTTCATCTAGCAACGAGTGATCGGATGCATCTACATACCTTTGTAGATCGCGAGCGGAAGCGTTCAAAGAACGGGGATGATGTAGTCGAACACGACGTGATCCAAATCACCGGAGATCCTTGCGCCGAACGGACGGCACCTCCGCATTCAACACACGTACGGTCAGTGTAACGTCTCCTTCTTCTTGATCCAGCAAGGGGGAAGGAGAGGTTGAGGAAGATGGATCCAGCAGCAGCACGACGGCGTGGTGATGGTGGAGCTGCAGTACTCCGTCAGGGCTTCGCCAAGCACTATGGAGGAGGAGGAGGTGTTGGAGAGGGAGAAGGAGGCAACCAAAGGCGTGGATCAAGAGGCCCTCCTACCCTCACTATATATAGGGGGCCAAGGGGGGGCGCCGGCCCTAGGAGATCCAATCTCCTAGGGGGGCGGCGGCCAAGGGAGGTTTCCCTCCCCCCCAAGGCACCTAAGGGGTGCCTTCCCCTTGTGGGACTCTTCCCTCTTAAAACCCTAGGCGCATGGGCCTCTTGGGGCTGGTGCCCTTGGCCCATGTAGGCCAAGGCGCACCCCCTACAGCCCATGTGCCCCCCCGGGGCAGGTGGCCCCACCCGGTGGACCCCCGGGACCCTTCCAGTGGTCCCGGTACAATACCGATAACCCCAAAACTTGTCCCGATGGCCGAAATAGCACTTCCTATATATAATTCTTTACCTCCGGACCATTCTGGAACTCCTCGTGACGTCCGGGATCTCATCCGAGACTCCGAACAACATTCGGGTTACTGCATATACATATCCCTACAACCCTAGCGTCACCGAACCTTAAGTGTGTAGACCCTACGGGTTCGGGAGACATGTAGACATGACCGAGACGACTCTCCGGTCAATAACCAACAGCGGGATCTGGATACCCATGTTGGCTCCCACATGCTCCATGATGATCTCATCGGATGAACCACGATGTCGACGATTCAAGCAACCCCGTATGCAATTCCCTTTGTCAATCGGTATGTTACTTGCCCGAGATTCGATCGTGGGTATCCCAATACCTCGTTCAATCTCGTTACCGGCAAGTCACTTTACTCGTACCGTAATGCATGATCCCGTGACCAGACACTTGGTCACTTTGAGCTCATAATGATGATGCATTACCGAGTGGGCCCAGTGATACCTCTCCGTCATACGGAGTGACAAATCCCAGTCTTGATCTGTGTCAACCCAACAGACACTTTCAGAGATACCCGTAGTCTACCTTTATAGTCACCCAGTTACGTTGTGACGTTTGGCATACCCAAAGCACTCCTACGGTATCCGGGAGTTACAC
Organism: Triticum aestivum; assembly: GCF_018294505.1. NCBI lineage: Eukaryota > Viridiplantae > Streptophyta > Magnoliopsida > Poales > Poaceae > Triticum > Triticum aestivum. The sequence continues at coordinate 634,659,737 of NC_057812.1, read as the reverse complement.
GATCTCATGGTCTAAGGAAAAGATACTTGACATTGGAAAAACTCTAGCAAACGAACTATACGATCTTTATGCTATGTTTAGGATTGGGTCTTGTCCATCACATCATTCTCCTAATGATGTGATCTCGTTATCAATGACATCCAATGTCCATAGTCAGGAAACCATGACTATTTGTTGATCAACGAGCTAGTCAACTAGAGGCTTACTAGGGACATGTTGGTGTCTATTATTCACACATGTATTACGATTTCCGGATAACACAATTATAGCATGAATAAAGACGATTATCATGAACAAGGAAATATAATAATAATGCTTTTATTATTGCCTCTAGGGCATATTTCCAACAAGTACAAAGGTACTCAGCAAGACTTACATTAGATCCTGTCATACATGCATTTGTATCAAGAAGGTAATGTGGAGTTTAGTTGCAGCAATCCAGCTTCGACTCAGTGGCTATCCTGTTCTACGACAACGAGAAACTTCTTTGAGATGAGGTAGCGCACACGAGTCCACTAATCACCACATCAATACACTACTATGGATTCATCCCCGTCTCTCCTACGAGAAGGCCGTCCATAGCACTCACACTTGTCTTGAGCATTTTAGGGTATCCACTTAAAGTTGTCTATGTACCACATAAGCATCCAAGAAGTCCATAACCGAGGACACGGCTATTCGAATAGATCATGATAACCTTGCAGGGGTGTACTTCTTCACACATGCTCTCACCACTTATCACCATGTACACGTCATGTATCTCGGCAACCTTCAAGCGGAAGCCTGGCGAGGGTGTCGGCCACAACTTGACTAACCACACAAGACTCTAGTCCAGGTTTATCACCTATTTGGGTTCCATCCGCAAGGAGATCCGGCCGGGGTGTCGCTCACGGCCCCAAACGATGTGAGCAGGGTTCCCAAGCCCACCATCCGGGTGCCACTTGGTACACCGTGCCACCTGTGCCTAGTCTGTCCCAAGCCCACCCGCCCGGGTGCCACTCGGTAGAAAAATAGCACTATCTACAAACACCAGAAACTAGTTGCGACTCCTGGATAGAGATCAAGTTGGTTAATAAGTCGAGAGAGCTTGGAGCGCCCGGAGCCCAATGTGTGGTAGTAGCTAGTCATTGGACAACTTACACAAAACTCAGTTCTTAAGGACGTTCCCAATGAGACAACCCACCATGTACTCCTACATGGCCTCTCACCGCTACCTTTTACCAAATCGTGTTCACACGCTAAACTCTCGGCATCAGAACATAGCATAACACTCCAATCCATTCCCAATGAATCAGACCTGACATAACTCTAAGCAATAGCAGGCATGGCATGGTAGGAACACCACATGGCTCAATCAACTCCTACACATGCTAGTGGGTTTCAACTATTTACTGTGGCAATGACAGGTCATGGAGAGGAATGGGTTCAACTACCGCAGCATAAAGTAGCAATTGAATCGTTGTTGTCCTAATGCAATAAAAGAGAGCAGGAGCGAGAGAGTGGGATTGTATCGGAATGAACAAGGGGGGTTGCTTGCCTGGTACATCAACAAGGGGGCACTGCTCCTCAGACAGGTACTCTGGATCGGTCTCCGGAGCAGGACCTATCGAGAAGGAACGGTGTCGGCAATCAATACACAATCATATGCAACAATATGATGCATGAAGATGGCATGAAGATGTGATGTTATTAGAGCTAATGCAACTAGCATTCATTTGCATGAAGTCCATTTGAACCAAAGATTCAAATGCATCTCCAAAATAAGCTCTTTATATAAGCCATTTTAGTGTTTCACTTATACAGCAGGTATAACTTGGTTTTTCATGCATGAAACTGGTACAGATGGATAGATTGCATTTTTTGATAATTTTTCATATATAAATTATTTCAATCTGATCTACGGTTGAATTTATATGAATTTTTGAAGTTTTGAACATTTTCTGGAATTTCTTATTTTAAAATAATTCCAGAAAAAGAATAACTGCGTCAGCATGACGTCATCACTACGTCAGCGAGTCAACGTGGCTGTCCAGGTCAAAACTGACGTGTGGGGGCCACACGTCAGTGCCATAGTTAATTAACAGAGTTAATTAAATTTTAAACTAATCCTAAACTAAAATTAGCAGAGTTGGGCCCCGCATGTCATTGACCCTGGGTGGTCAAACACCAGGTCAACTGGGGGGGTTAGACCCGGTCAACCCCACCGGCGTTTAGCCACCGGCGAGGCCGAACGCGGCGGAGGGCTCGGCATCACCGTTCCGGCGACCAAAAGGACAGCGGAGACCACCGGGGCGTAGCCCGCGCTCGTTCGCATCGATTGGAGCAAGTGGGAGAGGCGGGGGCGGCCGGAGCTCGCCGGAGCGAAGCTCGGGGCGGTGGCCGGAGTACGGCTTCGAGCGGAACCTGGCTGCGGGACACGGGGAGGCCACCCGAGGGGCTCTGCGGCACCCTCGTGGCACCAGGAGCATGATGGGGGTGCTCGATTTGGGCGGAGGCGGGCCAAAACGACGACGGCGACATGGACGGAGGCGAGGAGCTATGGCCGCGGCGGGGAAACGGTGCTAGAGCGCGCGTTGGCAAGGGGGAGAAGGGGGGTTCGGTGGAAGAGCTCACGGCGATTCGTCGGGCGTGCTCAGCGGCTCAGGGGAGGTGTTGGAGCGGTCGCACGGTCGCCGGCGATCTCGGACGCCCGAGGTTGAAGACGAGGTTGGTGAAGCCGTTGTGGGGCTTCCGGCGATGCGTGGCTCGGTGAAGAGCTTCAGCGCGAGCAGACGGAGCTCATGGGCATGGAGAGGAGGCGAGTCAGTGGTTCTGGGCGTGGCAATGGCGCACGGCGGCGACGGCAGCGTTTCGGTCGCGGGAAGAGAGAGCGATCTAGGGGAGGAGGGAGAGCGAAAAGGGGTACGGGGCGGCGCGTGGCGTCGTCGAGGGAGGCCAGAGCATCGAGGGGGAGGGCACGCAGGCAGGCTGGTGGCATGGTGCGCATGCGCGCGGGCGGCGAGCGCGTGCCCCTGTCCTCCTGGCGCGAGGAAGGGGACGACTGGCAGTGCCAGTCGGCTGGGCCGGCCTGTTGGCCACTGGGCCAGGCCAGGCTGCACAGTGACAGGCTGCACAGGGGGGTAAGTGCAGGTAAGCGGTTTTCCACTTTTGTTTTCTTTTCTATTTTCTGACATTTGTTTCTGGTTTAATAAAATACCAAATCATTTTATTTAATTCGGTCAAATTTTGCAGGGACCTAAGGAATTAATCCAAAGCTCCTCACCAAAATTCAGAATTATTGGACAATATTATATATATATATATATATATATATATATATAAATATTTATCCAACGCAAATAATTACTGGATTAATTCCAAATGCCCAAAATAAATACTTATGAGCTATTTAAAATATTGGTTTGATTTTTATCTCTGTCCGATATTTTCAGAGATCAACATGAGCATTTTCTTGGACCCTTTTGGAGCAATTTTTACTTGGGTCATTTTCAGAAATGATTCTGAGGGTTTCACAAATCCCCATTTCAAATTTAAATGGAATTTAAACATGATGCACAAATGACTAGCTAGTCTAGGTCATACCAGAACTAGGGATGTGACACTGTATCTGTGTTCTTTACTCTTTCTTCTTTCAAACTACTAGTTACCACCGGGTGGAAGCAGAAAAATAACACCACCTTGTTATCGACATTTCCCTTTTTCCCTTTAAACAAATGTATGTCCCAAGCTTGTGATAAAAATAAGAGAAAAGTTCACATTAGAACCCTCAACTAACCACACGGTTAAATATTCAACCCTCAACTCTTAAACCGGTCATCCCACGCCTCAAACTAACCATCCGGTTCAGGAATCAACCCTCCACCCGGTTTTGACTCAGGTAAGCAGTTTTGACCACGTTGACTACTGAGTTGGCACCGCCACATTAGATTTTGATCTCCTCCTTACACGTGGGACCCACCCAAGAAAAAACAAAAATAAAAAACTACATCTCTCTTTCGATGCCTTGACTCCTTCGTTCTTGTGTGACCCGACTACCGGCTTGCAGTGGACGAATAGGGACTCGTTGCCGCCAGCAGCACGTCAGCCGAGCTGCACGCTCCAGCTCCGGTCGATTCCCCCACCCACAACCACGAATTCCCGTAGCCCTCTAACATCGACTGTCGTCGTCGCGTACAAACTCTCGCTCCGGCCGCTCCTCACTCCACGCTCTTCTTCCCCTTCTATTCCGCGCATGCATCTAGCCATGGCGGTGTGCTCTGGTCGGGCCTCGTCGGCCTGCACAATGTGGAATGCTTGCCATCGAGGGAGGCTGGGAGAGCCAGGGCAGAGCAGCCCCCCAAGCTCCCCAAAGGAGCCCAGATCTCGCATTGGAGGCGCGATGTCAGAGGAGATGGCTTCCCGCGTCATCGTGGACGGCCGTCAAGTGTGCATGCAGCCACATTGTCGTGCGCGTGCAGTCCGCGCCGCTGCATCGTGTCAGGGCCCTGCATGGTGTAGTCCGATTCACTGCCTCTGCCGTTCATTGCGGCGCTCATGGACCTCCCCGGCCTCCTCGGCACACGGTAGGTGGGTGGCCATAGATCCGAGCCATCAAAGCCAGCGAGGAGGTACATCCTCTTGAAGGATTCCGGCGGGGTGGATCAATGCTGCGAGGAGAGCATGAGTGGGATGGCATGCAGCAAGGAGTGTGCATTTTACCCACATGTAGGGGGTGTCAAATGGTGACATGGAAGTGCCTAGTCAGCAGTTAACATGGTCAAAACCACTCAATGAGTCAAAACCGGGCGAAGGGTTTATTTTTGAACTGGATGATTAGTTTGGGGTGTGGAATAACCAGTTTTGAAGTTGAGGGTTGAATATTAAACCGAATTAATACTACCCTTGCCAATGACTAGAATTAAAACTTGAGACTTGTGAGCTAATCCAGTAGCTCGTGGATCGACCGAACCCGTTCACAAACGAGTTGAGCGGAGTCTGAATCGAAACTTGTAATATACCGAGTTTAACGAGCCGAGCTAATGAGTTACTCGCTTAACTCATTGGGCTAGTTAATCAGAAGGGGCAAAAAATAAGTAGTATATTGTTGTTGAGTGTTGTCTTCTATGTTGTGAACCATGTGCCTGTTTGTTGTAAGTTTTTTATATTTGTTTAGTAAAATATGTTGTCATAAATATATTTTTGTAGTTTGTTGTGTATATAATATATATATATTTTTGTTAAAATTTGTCATGAGATAAACAAGCTAACTCATGAAGTGCACAGAGTTGAGCCATGTTTGAATATGAACCCGCTATCCTAATTAATGAGGCGAGCCAAATCAACTCGTTATCCTAACAAGCTCCAAAGAGTCGAGCTAAATCGGCTCGTCTCGACTTGAATTCCGGCCCTACATGCCAAGTCTTCTTATGAAGTTGACCAAAAAATGTATTAATCTTTTAGCCTCCATGACTGTTTGTTAACCATGGGAAGATGTAATGTACCAAAGCAAAAGCTAGACACATAGATCTTACTGACAAATGCCGGTTTGGCGAAAGTTTAACGAAACTCGTCTTAACATTTGAGAGATAGACGTCGTTCAGGTTTGCCAAGGAGTTGTCGTAGAGTATTGAACAACAATTGAAAAACCACTGACAGCATCGTGTCCACCGGCGGTTGGAGACCAGCTATCCGACAGAGGACATAACCCGTTAGATACAATCACGACCAGTTCACCTGGGCATTATGCCAGCGATGGTCAGGAAGTTGGCCCGTGGATGAGACTACGCTCCACCAGCAGTTGTTCACTGCATTACTTCTCTTTGTTTTTTCCTTTTAATTTTTTATGTTGTGTTTCTTTTTTTATTGTTTTGTTAACTAGATGAACACTTCATAAATTTGCATATATGCTGTAAAGATTTCGTGATTCTTTCTTTAAATGTGAAAAATCACATTTTTAATAAATATCCAAATAATTGTAAAAAAACATGAACATTTTAAATCCTCTAACACTTAATAAATGTTACTAATTTACAAACAATGATAAAAAAATAACTTTTAAAAATATCATGAACGTTTTTTTTAAATGGCCATAGCATAAGTCAGGGGTGGACCGAAAGAGAACGAAGGAGCAAGGCCCCCTCGAACTCCACAAACACTTTAAATTTGATTATTTTTGGACTCCGGAAAGAAGTGTCCACAGTAAACCTCTAAAGAAAAAAACGAAATGTAAGCATTGTGTCTAAAAGAAAAAAACGAAATGTAATCACTAAGCTTTCCCAATAAAAATTAAAAAAATTAGCACTAAACACACATTTCTTTTTATGAAAGGAAGTCAACTGTATGAGTTTAAGAGACGAAAAAAAGCAGCAGTACGTCCAACTAGAGTGGATTATGAATCAGACTAGGATTAGAGCTGGAATGGGCAGGGCAGGTGCCTCCTAGTCCTAGTTCACCAAGCACATTTGCCAAGCAAGAAGATATAAAGATTTTTCAGGTAATAGTAGTGAAACATGTTAACCAAAAACATGCAAAGATACCCTAAACAGTTCAACAGTGTCCACGTACAATTCACTCTAGACTGTTGACCGGCTCTTGGCCCATTCCTCAAACACAACTTTTCGACATACTTCATTCAAGCGCTGCAATAAGCCTACTAGATGGAGAGCAGAGTCGACCAAGTCACCTTCACTGAGATCAACCCGAATTCAGTCTTCATCTCTCGAGTATCAAGCCCATGCATGCCCGCCTTGAAGGAGTAGTAGTGCTCCGCTGAATCGGATGGCTCCGAGGCAACCTCGAACTTCAAATCCACAGTGGAACCATCCACTACAGCAACCACAGACCTCGTTAAATGACGCGACTCGCCAATTGTACCATTGAAGAGCCGAATTTCTTCGTCATAACCACCGATAAAACAATGGAAGCACAGATCAAAACTGCTCCGCACTTCTGACACGACAACTTCTACATTCGCCATGACTGCACGATCAATACGTGATACGGTTAAATCAACTGTGCCACAGTCACCATCGATGCGATATTTGAGTGCACAATCCCATGGGCTCCACAGGTCGTCTAGGTCTGATACACCATCGATCAGCTGGCAGTCATGCCTTTCTTCCTTGCCTACCTTGATCCTCATGTCAAATTCCACTAGAGCAGTGGAAAGCATATTTATCCCTCGCTTAGGGCCAGCCATGGCGACGAGAGAACCCTATAAAATTGTTACTGCTTAGTAGCTCTTCATATGGAAGTAAGAAACACCTAAAGCTTTATACTACCTCTGTTTCTAAATGTAAGGCGTCTTAGCAATTCAAATTGAACTATCAAGGCACATCTTACATTTAGGAACAGAGGGTGTACTTCTCTAAGCTGTTTTACTTGGAACAACATTAATTTTGTGGTAGTTTACAATTGCTGACCAACATCTTTGCCACATATCAAACTGGTTGCTTACATACTGCACAACAATGTTCGAATCCCAATTTTTACATAAGCATGTAGAAATGAGAAGAGAAAACAAAATGACCTATAGTGATGCAATGATTCATGCTGGTGTGTTAAGTAGCAACCAAGAGCGCAAACTATTCTATTTGATTTTGTTTGGAATACATAATATACTCACTCAGTTCCATAATTTATAAGTTTCTCATAGTAAATCACATTTCCACAATAAAAACTTGGTGCAATGGTGGCCTATACAGTCCAAACTACCATTCTGCTACGTGTGTACAGATAACTCACAAGACTTGAGTGCTTGTTGTTCCATGCAAACACTAGGTTTGGCCTTACAATGTGAAATGTGAAATGAATAGCTTTGACATAAATCAGGTACTTGACCCCCCCCCCCCCCCCCTTATTCCATACCGTATAAATCATTCCCTCGGATGGTTTCGCCCACACTGCAACATCCACCTAATGTGAGAACTCCCCCGGTGGGTACTTTAAACCATATGGAATGCTTCAAGGGGCCAAATACCTTGTTTTATACTTGAGGGGGTTAAGTAGACTTATTGCTTGAAATAATCACATGTAAGTATGGATTTGCACCTGCTTCACGATGATGGGATCATCCCTGCTTATATTGACAATATAATTAAGCAATGTATCCATATAATCTCGCACTGCTATGTATCCATACAACTCTACTGGGCCAGGATCCACAGTAAGTTTAATCAACTTTAATGATAAAATTTGTAACACGCGATTAGGTATATGCCGAATGCATTTTCCGTTGCGGATGTCACAATCTGTGGGTTCTGGTAGCCGAGCTTCACAAAAAAAAGTGAAAGAAATAAGTTAAATTGTAATCGAAAGGAATACATGAAACAATAGTCGTCATACAAAAAGTAAGCGTGTCACTAGAGGATTCCATGGTCCTATTGGAAGTTTACCTTTTCTTTCAAGTGGATTATCGATGTTCTTTTTAGTAGGAATTTTAATCCCTCAAAGGTTTTTGTTTTAGAAACCCAAAGAAAAAGCGGCTAGCATCTCATTACATCAATAAATAAAGGTCCATTTTACTCTCCCAGATTTTATTTCATAACCCCCTAAACTATTTATTGGTTAAGTATACCCCAATAATTACTAAAACAAGTCATTTTAACACTTGTTGAAAAATATTCTTTTGTTTCACCTTCTAGAAGCCCCCTTGCAAGTAGATTTTTTTTATTCTGATGGTAGATAACATCATATACCCTATATAATAATAACAATAAATCATAATTTTCCATCTTGCATAGTTGGGAGCAACTAAACCTATTTCACCACTCATGGTACAAAATATGTGCTAAAAATGAATGTTTCTGAATATATTTCCAAAACACAGGACATGGTGACAACAAAAAGGATAAAAATCATTATGCACTGAACTGAACTCATTCTACTGGAAAGGAACCTTGCTCATGCATAGAAAATTAGCCACAAGATTTCAACATAGAACGCATCAGTTGACCTTATCGCTTGAAAAAGGTGCTCCTAACAAAATGAAATAGGTAAAGATATATTGATCACTTACTCTCGTTACGGTTTGTAACATTATATTCCCTTTTCCACGAATGATTGGCCCTGTATATCGAACCATCACGGTGTGTGCTTTTTGGAAACATTCCAATGCGGAATACATCATCTTCTTGGCCATCGCTTGCTACCGATACCCTCTTTGTATCCTTGTTGGTTGAAGTCCTTCCGTTTTCCTCACGACCAGAGATGTCCACAGTTTTCGCAAATGCGTCATGTTTGCCGGCTATAGGATCTGTAACCTCCAAGGTTGTGCCACTCGTCTCCGCGTCTTTCATGGCTTGGCTGATGGCAGAGTGATCCTTGGTAGAAGAGATGAGCGATCGCGTGTCTGGTTTAGCAGACTCGTCAGCTTTGAATCCGCTGGTGCTGGCCATGCCCCGAGATCCATGAGGAAATAATCTATCGCTTAAGAGCATAAGAAGGCAGTCTGGTCAGGATCCAGATCCAAAACTGTGGCAACTAACTATAAGGGCGCGCATAGGATAAAGAAAATTAAACATACCGGGAAACACGATGGGCGGCTAGACTGGGAGCCGCCATGAGTGGCAAAGCTCGTCATGGAAGCGCTGGTGGCGGCCAGGAATGGCGAGGCGGAGCAGAGGCCATGAACGAGAGGAGAGGTCGCGAGGTGGAGGAGAGGCGGCGCATTGGGTCGGGAGAGGAAGAATCGGATGGAGGGTTTGCATCCAGGCGGCGCGCGGCGGCGGACAGGCGGATCCGGCCCTTTCCATACTTCCATCCGCTCCCACTCCATTCTACGGCTCTTTTTTCTTTTTCTTTTTTCTAATCTAATCATCTCTTCCCTGATTTTAAAGGGATGGGGCTGGACCTTATTTCGTTCCAATCAAATCATGCCACGTATGCGGGAGCACGGATGGGTGCTCGCACGCGAGCAATTTGATAAAATAGCACGTCTTTCCTCGCACCTTGATAAAATAGCACACTTTTCTTTTTGTTTGACTAAATGACACACTTTTCCTTCATGGCTGGATAAAATAGCACAAACTGATTTTTTTTCTCAATTTTCTGGTATGGGCCTACACATCATAATATTTTGGACGATTTTGCCCCTTGGTCTTTTCTGCCCGGTCAACAGTTTCGATCGAACCTAGCGATTAGTTCCGATCGAAACAGAGGAACGCGAGGCAAGCAGGGCCGCCGCCTCGCCGGCTTCCTCACACAGGCGCCGCAAATTCCATCGTCGTTGACTCGCCGTGCCTCTGCCCCGGCGTGCTGCCCTCATCACCCGTCGCTCGACCCGTTCCGCCGTCGCCGCTCGACCCGTTCCGCCGCCACCTCTCATCTTGCCGTGAGTTACATGTGTTCTCCCATCTTCTCTGTTGGTCTCTCTTTCTCTCCCTACCAGTACAGGTTTCCTCCTCTATATCTCTCTCTTCATTTAATCTGATCTCACATGTGGAATTAGGAAGCAAGTCATCCAGGAACCTTATATCATGGAGATTTTGGTGGAGGAGAGCTAGTTTGTTGGCTTCACGACAACAAAAGGTTTAGCTCGCTGTGATGGAGCCGGAGGGCGCAGTTCCAGCAGGGTCAGTCACAAACTCTATGAATCGTTAACGTCAGTTTTTTTATGAATAGTTAGAACTAACCATTGTTTGTGTTTCGAAAATCCGTGTAATTTTGTAGGGAAGAAGGTGCGGAGTCGCGCGTTGTCATTTATGAATTAACTGTTAGACTTCTCGGATTTGTCGCAAAGCTTGACGATGGCACCGAGCGTCAAGTTGTCGAGCATGATGTTGAGTTTGAGGTTAACATGCAACATTTTACGGTTGAAAAAATGGTCGAACTCATTCGGTCCAAAATTGTTTGGGGAAGTAGGCAAGAGGTACATATTTTGTGCCAAGACAAGCACTTTGAATCAGTTGAGAGGATCGATAATTATTGGAAGCTGCTGACAACTTTTCTTGAGAGATGGAAAGAAAAAAATGCTAGTGCTAGCTCAAGTTGTGGACATTGCAAATGGGGTTACAGCATCATATTGCTCTGAAAATATCCTGAAAATATCCCATCTAGGGAGATTGTGGACAATATTATCTGCTCAAGTTCTGACGTTTACCAGTCGAATGCAAGTAGTGCAACATGTCTCGACAATTCTACAACTGGTAATTTTCTTATTAGCAGTTCGAGATATATGCAATCTGATGGTGAAGTCATTGATTGGTCCACTATTGCGATAACTCCTAGTGGTGATGATGTAATATATCCTATATCCCATGAAGACATGTGTGAGGTACTCGGAATTGAGGATGAGACCGAGGATGCTCAACCCGTAAATGAGCCAGTTCCGGTTGTCACCGGCCATGTTAGTGATGAGTTAATGCCTGAAGGAGCTGAAGGAAATATGCCCTAGAGGCAATAATAAAGTTATTATTTATTTCCTTATATCATGATAAATTTTTATTATTCATGCTAGAATTGTATTAACCGGAAACATAATACATGTGTGAATACATAGACAAACAGAGTGTCACTAGTATGCCTCTACTTGACTAGCTCGTTAATCAAAGATGGTTATGTTTCCTAACCATGGACAAAGAGTTGTTATTTGATTAACGGGATCACATCATTAGTTGAATGATCTGATTGACATGACCCATTCCATTAGCTTAGCACCCGATCGTTTAGTATGTTGCTATTGCTTTCTTCATGACTTATACATGTTCCTATGACTATGAGATTATGCAACTCCCGTTTGCCGGAGGAACACTTTGTGTGCTACCAAACGTCACAACGTAAATGGGTGATTATAAAGGAGCTCTACAGGTGTCTCCAATGGTAGATGTTGGGTTGGCGTATTTCGAGATTAGGATTTGTCACTCCGAATGTCGGAGAGGTATCTCTGGGCCCTCTCGGTAATGCACATCACATAAGCCTTGCAAGCATTACAACTAATGAGTTAGTTGCGGGATGATGTATTACGGAACGAGTAAAGAGACTTGCCAGTAACGAGATTGAACTAGGTATTGGATACCGACGGTCGAATCTCGGGCAAGTAACATACCGATGACAAAGGGAACAACGTATGTTGTTATGCGGTCTGACCGATAAAGATCTTCGTAGAATATGTAGGAGCTAATATGGACATCCAGGTCCCGCTATTGGTTATTGACCGGAGATGTGTCTCGGTCATGTCTACATTGTTCTCGAACCATAGGGTCCGCACGCTTAACGTTACGATGACAGTTATTATGAGTTTATGCATTTTGATGTACCGAAGGTTGTTCGGAGTCCCGGATGTGATCACGGACATGACGAGGACTCTCGAAATGGTCGAGACATAAAGATTGATATATTGGAAGCCTATGTTTGGACATTGGAAGTGTTCCGGATGAAATCGGGATTTTATCGGAGTACCGGGAGGTTACCGGAACCCCCCGGGAACCATATGGGCCTTAGTGGGCCTTAGTGGAAAGGTGAAAGGGGCAGCCCAAGGTGGCTGCGCGCCTACCCCCTTCCCCTAGTCCTATTAGGACTAGGAGAGGTGGCCGGCCCCCCTTCTCTCTCCCCCCACTTGAGGATTCTTATTCCAACTAGGATTGGGGGGGAGTCCTACTCCCGGTAGGAGTAGGACTCCTCCTGGCGCGCCCCAAGGCTGGCCGCACCTCTCCCCCCTTGCTCCTTTATATACAGGGGCAGGGGGCACCTCTAGACACACAAGTTGATCCTTGAGATCGTTCCTTAGCCGTGTGCGGTGCCCCTGCCACCATATTCCACCTCGATCATATTGTAGCGGTGCTTAGGCGAAGCCCTGCGACAGTGGAACATCAAGATCGTCACCACGCCGTCGTGCTGACAGAACTCTTCCTCGACGCTTTGCTGGATCGGAGCCCGAGGATCGTCATCGAGCTGTACGTGTGCTAAGAACTCGGAGGTGCCGGAGTAACGGTGCTTGGATCGGTCGGATCGGGAAGACGTACGACTACTTCCTCTATGTTGTGTGATCGCTTCCGCAGTCGGTCTGCGTGGGTACGTAGACAACACTCTCCCCTCTCGTTGCTGTGCATCACCATGATCTTGCGTGTGCGTAGGAATTTTTTTGAAATTACTACGTTCCCCAACAGTGGCATCCGAGCCTAGGTTTTATGGTTTGATGTTATATGCACGAGTAGAACACAAGTGAGTTGTGGGCGATATAAGTCATACTGCCTACCAGCATGTCATACTTTGGTTCGGCGGTATTGTTGGACGAGACGACCCGGACCAACCTTACGCGTACGCTTACGCGAGACCGGTTCCCCCGACGTGCTTCGCACACAGGTGGCTTGCGGGCGACTGTCTCTCCAACTGTAGTTGAACCAAGTGTGGCTACGCCCGGTCCTTGCGAAGGTTAAAACGGAGTCTATTTGACAAACTATCGTTGTGGTTTTGATGCGTAGGTGAGATTGGTACTTGCTTAAGCCCGTAGCAGCCACGTAAAACTTGCAACAACAAAGTAGAGGACGTCTAACTTGTTTTTCCAGGGCATGTTGTGATGTGATATGGTCAAGGCATGATGCTGAATTTTATTGTATGAGATGATCATGTTTTGTAACCAAGTTATCGGCAACTGGCAGGAGCCATATGGTTGTCGCTTTATTGTATGCAATGCAATCGCGATGTAATGCTTTACTTTATCACTAAGCGGTAGCGATAGTCGTGGAGGCATAAGATTGGCGAGACGACAACGATGCTACGATGGAGATCAAGGTGTCGCGCCGGTGACGATGGTGATCATGACGGTGCTTCGGAGATGGAGATCACAAGCACAAGATGATGATGGCCATATCATATCACTTATATTGATTGCATGTGATGTTTATCTTTTTATGCATCTTATTTTTGCTTTGATTGACGGTAGCATTATAAGATGATCTCTCACTAAATTATCAAGAAGTGTTCTCCCTGAGTATGCACCGTTGCCAAAGTTCGTCGTGCCCAGACACCACGTGATGATCGGGTGTGATAAGCTCTACGTCCATCTACAATGGGTGCAAGCTAGTTTTGCACACGCAGAATACTCAGGTTAAACTTGACGAGCCTAGCATATGCAGATATGGCCTCGGAACACGGAGACCGAAAGGTCGAGCGTGAATCATATAGTAGATATGATCAACATAACGATGTTCACCATTGAAAACTACTCCATCTCACGTGATGATCGGTTATGGTTTAGTTGATTTGGATCACGTGATCACTTAGAGGATTAGAGGGATATCTATCTAAGTGGGAGTTCTTAAGTAATATGATTAATTGAACTTAAATTTGTCATGAACTTAGTCCTGGTAGTATTTTGCAAATCATGTTGTAGATCAATAGCTCGCGTTGTTGCTTCCCTGTGTTTATTTTGATATGTTCCTAGAGAAAATTGTGTTGAAAGATGTTAGTAGCAATGATGCGGATTGGATCCGTGATCTGAGGTTTATCCTCATTGCTACACAGAAGAATTATGTCCTTGATGCACCGCTAGGTGACAGACCTATTGCAGGAGCAGATGCAGACGTTATGAACGTTTGGCTAGCTCAATATGATGACTACTTGATAGTTTAGTGCACCATGCTTAATGGCTTAGAATCGGGACTTCAAAGACGTTTTGAATATCATGGACCATATGAGATGTTCCAGGAGTTGAAGTTAATATTTCAAGCAAATACCCGAGTTGAGAGATATGAAGTCTCCAACAAGTTCTATAGCTAAAAGATGGAGGAGAATCGCTCAACTAGTGAGCATGTGCTCAGATTGTGCGGGTACTACAACGCTTGAATCAAGTGGGAGTTAATCTTCCAGATAAGATAGTGATTGACAGAATTCTCTAGTCACCATCACCAAGTTAGTAGAACTTCGTGATGAACTATAATATGCAAGGGATAACGGATACAACTCCCAAGCTCTTCGTGATGATGAAATCAACGAAGGTAGAAATCAAGAAAAACATCAAGTGTTGATGGTTGACAAGACCACTAGTTTCAAGAAAAGGGCAAAGGGAAGAAGGGGAACTTCAAGAAGAACGGCAAGCAAGTTGCTGCTCAAGTGAAGAAGCCCAAGTCTGATCCTAAGCCTGAGACTAAGTGCTTCTACTGCAAAGGGACTGGTCACTAGAAGCGGAACTACCCCAAGTGATTGGCGGATAAGAAGGATGGCAAAGTGAACATAAGTATATTTGATATACATGTTATTGATGTGTACTTTACTAGTGTTTATAGCAACCCCTCAGTATTTGATGCTAGTTCAGTTGCTAAGAGTAGTAACTCGAAACGGGAGTTGCAGAATGAACAGAGACTAGTTAAGGGTGAAGTGACGATGTGTGTTGGAAGTGGTTCCAAGATTGATATGATCATCATCGCACACTCCCTATACTTTCGGGATTACTGTTGAACCTAAATAAGTGTTATTTGGTGTTTGCGTTGATCATGAATATGATTTGATCATGTTTATTGTAATACGGTTATTCATTTAAGTAAAAGAATAAATTGTTGTTCTGTTTACATGAATAAAACCTTATATGGTTACACACCCAATGAAAATAGTTCATTGGATCTCGATCTTAATAATACACATATTCATAATATTGAAACCAAAAGATGCGAAGTTAATAATGATAGTGCAACTTATTTGTGGCACTGCCGTTTAGGTCATATTGGTGTAAAGCGCATGAAGAAACTCCATGCTGATGGGATTTTGGAATCACTTGATTATGAATCACTTGATGCTTGCGAACCATGCCTTATGGGCAACATGACTAAAACGATGTTCCCCGGAACAATGAAGCAAACAACAGATTTGTTGGAAATCATACATACTGATGTATGTGGTCCGATGAATATTAAGGCTTACAGCAGGTATCATTATTTTCTGACCTTCACAAGATGATTTGAGCAGATATGGGGATATCTACTTGATGAAACATAAGTCTGAAACACTTGAATAGTTCAAAGAATTTCAGAGTGAAGTGGAAAATCATCGTGACAAGAAAATAAAATTTTCTACGATATGATCGCAGAGGTAAAATATTTGAGTTACGAGTTTGGTCTTCAGTTAAAACAATGTGAAATAGTTTCACTACTCACGCCACATGGAACACCACAGCATAATGGTGTGTCCGAATGTCATAACCGTACTTTATTGGATATAGTGCAATCTATGATGTATCTTACCGATCTACCACTATCGTTTCGGGGTTATGCATTAGAGAACAGCTGCATTCACGTTAAATAGGGCACCATCAAAATCTGTTGAGACGACGCCTTATGAACAATGGTTTGGCAAGAAACCAAAGTTGTCGTTTCTTAAAGTTTGGGGTTGTGATGCTTATATGAAAAAGTTTCATCCTAATAAGCTCAAACCCAAATCAGAGAAATATGTCTTCATAGGATACCCAAAGGAAACTGTTGGGTACACCTTATATCACAGATCCGAAGGCAAGACATTCGTTGCTAAGAATGGATCCTTTCCAGAGGAGTTTCTCTCGAAAGAAGTGAATGGGAGGAAAGTAGAACTTGACGAGGTAACTGTTGGGGATATTACCACTAGGCGTAAACCGGCCTACTTGGGCCAGGTTAACTTCATTAGTGGTATAAACAGATGAAGGCCCAAGGCCTGTAGTCGGTTAGAACATGTAGCCGTAAACCGGCTTGATGTATGACTTGTATTGTAAGTTAGGAATAGAGAGATACCAACCGGAATACGAGTATGAACCGGTACCGACGGGCGTCACCCGTGTATATAAGGGGACGACCCGGCGGCGGTTCAGGACAACAACAACTCGAGCCTAGGCGAAGCTTGTCTGCTCCCTAGCCATCGAGACCACATCAATTCCATCACAACTAGACGTAGGCTTTTACCTTCATTGAAGGGGCCGAACTAGTATAAACCCTTGTGTCTTTGTGTCCGCTTTAACCCCTTCAAGTAAACCCGTAGTGATGGCATCACGACTAAGTCCTTTTTCTAGGACATCTGCCGTGACAAATCCACGACAGTTGGCGCCCACTGTGGGGCTATCGCACGATGGTTTGACGATCTTGGAGGGCAAGCTCAAGGGACTCGAAGGCTATGTTGTGGGCCGGATGACCAAGAGTCGTCGCGGCAGGATCTACATCGACGACGCAGGATGGGGTCCCGAGGCCGATTCAATTGAGTACGGGTACCGGGTCCCCTTCGGCGGTATACACGTTTTCATCGGCAAGGTCGGTGAGCCTGGGCCTGAGCCGGACATCTGCACCGACCTCGTCGAGACGGCTCAGCGTGCGAGATCTACCCAGGCCAAACCGGCCATGAGGCGTGCCTTCGTTGGAGTCATCCGCGGAGGAGAGTGTGAGGACGAGTCAGAACACGGCAGCGAGACCGTCGTATATTCTGGCGACGAGTCCTCGACCGGAGAGACCGAGTCGCTATATCAGTTGTTGGATGACCAGGTTAGGGGCTGTTCCGATGGTAACAGTATTCCGGACCCCCCAGGCCCGGTCAACCGGGTTGGAATATTCATGGCTGGCACCCAGGCGGCGAACCACTCCTCGACCACCGCAGCAATACTCTCCGGGTCAGCAGCGGCAGCGGCAGCAGGGGCAGGAGGCCTTATGCGCCCGCCGGTTCAAGTCCTATCCGACCTGTTTGACGCACTAGCCGCGCTTATGGCAGAAGCCAATCCGGCGGATCAGGAGGCTCATGATGCAGAAATTGCAAAGGTTAAAGAACAGATCGCGCAGGCCAAAGCGGATCTGGCGGCAGAGAAGGACAGGATGGCTGCAGAGCGGGCCGCTTTGGACGCCCAGGCCTATAAGCTCATGCTTGACCAGAATGCATCACAGGAGGTCTTGAAGCGGAAGCACAGATCGCGCCTGCCGTTAGGGTTTGACCCCCGAAATCTCTTTCGCACCCCAGGAGCAGGGCCCAGTAATCCGCTGCAGTATCCGGAGGAAACCGGATTGAAGCACCAGGGCCAGGAGCGACGATCCAGCCCCGCCCGATGGAACCCCCTCAGCAGAACATCGTGGCCCCTCTGCCGGTCCAGACACCCCCGGGTCATTATGCGAATCCTATGGACAACCTCGTTGCGGCCGCTGCACGATTAGAGGCCATCCCAGTCGAAGGGGACTCTCCGCAAGCGATAGAGACGCGCCGGGTCAAGGAGCTTCTCCGGACTGTGCTGATTCAGCAGGAAGCATATTCGTACAGCCGTGATCGGATTCACTCTACGCCCCGTCCAAGCCGGAGCTATAGCAGGCGCATGAATGAACCGGCCATATCGAGCAATGCGCGAGGCCGTGAGGTAGCCCATGGCAATAGCCTGGCAGGTGGTGTCCGCTATGCGCAGGATGTGGTGGATCGGGCCCGGCCACAAAGGGAGGCCGAGTTAGCAGCACAGGATAATGCGGGTCAGCTTACACCGGTTCGCTCTACCACCTTCGCCGGACCAGGAATTACATCCGCTTTGGGAGTACCTTGCTTAATCCCCGCTTTACGCAATGTGCGCCTGCCCAAAGATTTCAAGGGTCCGCGCAAGGTGCCGAATTACACCGCTGATTTATCCCCTGAAGCGTGGGTAGAGAGTTATGAGATGGCCATGGAGATGCTAGACGTGGATGAGGCCGCGTGTGCGAAATACTTCACCATGATGCTTGAGGGCACGGCTCGTACTTGGTTGAAGAGCCTACCACCCAATTCTATCAGCTCATGGGCCCAGTTGCGGGCCCGATTTATACAGAATTTTAAGGATACATGTAAGCAGCCCAAGTCCATAGTAGACCTGGCGGCTTGTGTTCAAGAGGAAGGAGAATCAACGACGCGTTGGGTGCGCCGCGTTTCAGAAATCTTGCACTCATCTGACAGGATTAATGCTGACTCTGCGATCTTAACTCTGGAAGGCAACTGCCGGTTTAAGCCTTTAAAATTGAAGTTGGGACGTATGAAGCGGTTCTGTAATGACATGGGAACCCTCATGGCCGCTTTAGTGAAGTATGCTGATTCGGACAGTACCAAGGATCCTGAGCCTGATGATAATGAAGCAGGGAAGGGAAGGAAGAATAGCAACCCCAAACAACAGCAGCACAAACCGGCGGGTCATGAAAACGGAGGCAAGCGCAAGGCAGATGGTAGCATGGATTTTGTGGCCAATACCAATGCACAGGACAGAGGGCAGCGGCGCCGAGGTAAAGCGGCGAATCGTAATGGAGCTCCCAATCCCAATGCAAGCCGTTTGAATTATTTGTTGAATCAGCCTTGCCCGAAGCACGGGACGAAGGAGACGCTGGCTAACCACCTTTGGAAGGATTGTTATATTATGCAGGAGTTTAAAAACTCTAATGCCTTCCGGTATGACCATGGGTCAGGTGGCGGTTCAGGATCCGGTTTACATGGTCCGGGCCACGATGGAGCTTCCGGTTCGGGTTTCAATCAGGGCGGTCACAATGTCCAGAATAATCAGAACGGCCAGCAGCAGCAGCAGTCAGGTTATCAGAGCCAGCCAAAGCAGTTGAGCAATGGGCAATACCATGTCTTCATAACTAGCTTGGATAAGCGCGACCGAAAACTCCACAAGCGAGCGGTGAATTCTGTTGAACCGGCCTTACCACGTTACTTACGCTGGTCAGAGCAGCCCATCGTGTGGAGCAGAGAAGATCACCCGCTCCGGGTTGATAATCCGGGCCAGCTAGCATTAGTGGTGGACCCTCAGGTGGGGGGTTATAAGTTCACCAAGGTGCTCATGGATGGAGGAAGCAGTATTAACATACTATACTATGAGACATTCCGGCGCATGGGGCTAACAGACAAGGATCTCAGACCGTCGAATACGGTGTTCCATGGTGTTGTGCCAAGCAAATCCGCATATCCTGTTGGTAAGATAGCCCTAGATGTGGCCTTTGGGGACGAGCACGATTCTCGGACGAAAAAATTAACCTTTGAGGTGGTGAAGATCCGAAGCCCGTACCACGCCTTATTTGGGCGGCCCACTTATGCCAAATTCATGGCGCGGCCTTGTTACATCTACTTACAGCTCAAGATGCCGGGTTACAAGGGGACGATAACGGTTCATGGGAGCCGTAGGGTCGCTTTGGAATGTGAGGAAGGTGATGCGGCGTATGCAGAGTCGGTCTGTGCCACGGCAGAGTTGAAGTATTATAAGGACAATGTTGATCCGGCGGACATGACCTCTTTGAAGAAACCAACTACAGAGCATGATTCAGATCTGAAGTTCAAATCGGCGGCTAAGACCAAGCTTGTTGACTTCGTGCCCGGTGATTCGTCCAAGCAGTTCACTATCAGTGCCAATCTGGATCCCAAATAGGAAGGCGCGCTCATCGAGTTCATCCGTGAGAATCGGGACATTTTTGCATGGAAGCCATCCGACATGCCAGGTGTACCGAGGGAACTCGCTGAGCACACTCTTAATGTGGATCCTAAGTACAAACCGGTGAAACAGTTCCTCCGCCGGTTTAATGAAGAAAGACGCAAAGCCATTGGGGAGGAAGTGGCCAGGCTTTTAGCAGCTGGTTTCATTATTGAGGTATTCCATCCAGAATGGCTTGCTAATCCGGTGCTGGTCCTTAAGAAAAACGGCACTTGGCGTATGTGTGTGGATTACACAGATCTTAACAAGGCCTGTCCGGCAGATCCTTTTGCCCTCCCCCGCATTGACCAGATCATTGATGCCATGGCGGGTTGTGAGCGTTTGAGTTTTTTGGATGCATACTCTGGATATCATCAGATCAAGATGGCAGTTAAAGACCAGGAGAAAACAGCATTTATTACTCCCTTTGGAGCCTTCTGCTATGTATCTATGCCCTTTGGGCTCAAGAGTGCCCAAGCCACCTGTCAACGGTGTGTACAGAATTGCCTGCATAACCAGATCGGCCGCAATGTGCACGCCTATGTGGATGATATTGTAGTAAAGTCAAGACAGAAGGAAACGCTGGTGGATGATTTGAAGGAGACCTTTGACAACTTGCGAGTTTACAAGATGATGCTTAATCCGGCCAAGTGTGTCTTTGGTGTTCCAGCAGGAAAGTTACTGGGTTTCCTGGTGTCTAACAGAGGAATTGAGGCTAACCCGGAGAAGATTACGACTATTACATCCCTAGCTAAAACGAAATGTACCAACGATGTTCAGCGTTTGGCGGGCCGAATCACTGCACTAAGTCGGTTTATCAGCCGCCTAGGAGAGAAGGCCATCCCTTTATACCAAATGTTGAGGAAGACAGACAATTTCGTCTGGAGTCCGGCTGCTGATGAAGCATTTGAGGACTTGAAGCGGCAGTTAGCCAATCCGCCGGTTCTTGCGGCTCCGGTTGACAAGGAGCCACTGTTATTATACGTAGCAGCTAATGCTCGGGCAGTTAGTGTGGCTATTGTGGTGGAACGCAAAGAGGCAGGCAAGGAATATCCGGTTCAGCGGCCGGTTTATTATATCAGCGAGGTGCTTATTGAATCCAAGCAAAGGTATCCGCATTGGCAGAAGCTGGTCTATGGTGTCTTCATGGCCAGCCGGAAGTTGAAGCAGTATTTTCAAGGGCACCCCATTACAGTGGTCAGTTCAGCTCCCTTGGGTGATATCATACAGAACCGGGAGGCGACTGGCCGGGTTGCCAAGTGGGCTATAGAGCTTGGGCCACACGGACTGAAGTATGTGCCTCGAACGGCGGTGAAGTCTCAAGCACTTGTTGATTTCATCAATGACTGGGCGGAATTACAAGCGCCAGAGGAAAAGCCGGATCACACATATTGGACTGTTCATTTTGATGGATCCAGGCAATTGGAAGGCTCGGGGGCTGGAGTCGTATTAACTTCCCCACGAGGTGATAAGTTCTGTTATGTTCTCCGCTTAATGTTCCCTTGTACTAACAATGCAGCTGAGTACGAAGCCTTGCTCCATGGTCTCCGGATGGCTAAAGAGATGAACTTAAGCCGGGTTAAGTGTTTTGGTGACTCGGACCTTGTGGCTCAACAGGTGTTTGGCACCTGGGATTCTAAGGACCCACTCATGGCTGCATATCGTCGGGAAGTGGATAATATTGCAGGTTGCTTCAAGGGTTATCAAGTGGATCATGTGGACCGTCGGAAGAATGAAGCGGCGGACGCTTTAAGCCGGTTGGGTTCTCAGCGCAAACCGGTCCCGCCCAATGTCTTTTTGGACGTGTTGCACAATCCGTCAGTCCAGCTCCTAGGTGAAGCGGATTTGGCCATTCCTGACCCGGAGGCTCAATTGGTGGCGGCATTACATTCCGGACTGGACGATTCCTTATATTGCATACATGACCCGGGGGGAGTTGCCAGAGGATGAAATTCTAGCAAGGCAGATAGTCCGGCGATCCAAGTCCATGACGATTTTCAATGGTGAATTGCATCATTGCAGTGTATCAGGGGCGTTTCAACGTTGTGTTTCTCCTGAGGAAGGCTGTGAAATCTTAAGGGAAATCCATGAAGGGGATTGTGGACACTATGCCGGTTCAAAGTCTCTGGTGGCAAAGGCGTTTCGTCACGGTTTTTACTGGTTGACAGCACATGCTAATGCGGAGGACTTGGTTAAACGATGCGATGGATGTCAGAAATTTTCAAGGCGTGCGCATGTGCCGGCTCAAGAATTGAGGATGATTCCAATAACATGGCCGTTCGCAACTTGGGGGCTGGATATGGTCGGACCCTTTAAAAGATCCAAGGATAAGAAAACTCACCTTTTGGTAGCAGTTGATAAATTTACCAAGTGGGTTGAAGCAGAGCCTGTCAGCAAGTGCGATGCAGCAACAGCGGTGCAGTTCATCAAAAAGTGATTTTCCGGTTTGGCTTTCCGCACAGTATCATTACTGACGACGGTACCAATTTATCCAAGGGGGCTATGAAGGAGTTCTGTGAACGTGAGCACATCCGACTTGACGTGTCATCAGTGGCGCACCCCTAGTCCAATGGACAGGCAGAACGAGCTAATCAAGAGATCCTGCGAGGCATCAAACCCCGGCTTATGGTCCCATTGCAAAGGACACCAGGATGTTGGGTTGAAGAGCTACCATCTGTGCTTTGGAGTATCAATACTACGCCAAACCGGTCCACAGGATACACACCATTTTTTATGGTCTATGGAGCAGAGGCAGTTCTCCCTAGTGATATCCGGCACGATTCGCCTCGTGTGGCGGCTTATGTGGAAGCGGGCAATGAGATGGCGCGGCAGGACGCTTTGGACCTATTGGACGAAGCGCGGGATCTAGCGGCTGCCCGGTCGGCGATTTACCAACAAGATCTTCGTCGCTATCATAGTCGCCGGGTTAGAACCAGAACTTTTCAAGAAGGAGATTTGGTGCTTCGGCTAATCCAGGACCAGACGGATATGCACAAGTTATCCCCACCTTGGGAAGGACCTTTTGTGGTCAGCAAGAATCTGCACAACGGGTCGTACTATCTGATTGATATTCGAGAGCGTCAAGACTCACGTACATCAGAGGAGGAGACCAACAGGCCGTGGAACATAGCTCATCTTCGGCCTTACTATACTTGAGCCATCGGCTCTATCTATGTACATATCATGACAATGTATATATTATCTTTGATATATTAAACCGGAGCCTCAGCTAAAGCGGGGTCTCTGTCTGTTTCATCATGCGAGGTTACACGGAGTGGTTCTGTTTAAAGCGGCCTCCGGTTTACCCCTTGACATATGTTATTTATATATCACTGGGGGCCTTGGTCGTGTCCGAACCAACGAACACCCTTTGATAGGCGACAACCACCAGATCATTTGGGGACATGGTCAAGTCTGAACCAGTCACGCCTCTTGGTCGGCCTAAGGCCACAAAATCACTTGGGGGCATGGTCGAACCCGAACCATTGTCACGCCTCTTGATCTGGCATATATGCCACGAGTCATTTGGGGACCTGGCTGACTTGAATCATTGTCACTCCTATTGGGGGCCTTGATCCTGTCCGACCATGGTAATACCATCTGAACAAGCTCAGTATAGCATATTGTTGCAAACGGTTTTTATCATTGCCTTTGTTTCCATGTTATTTTCATGGTTTGTTTGTTCTTTGCTATTGTCGGATTTCTTTTGTATATCAACAAGCATATTTTTCCGGTTCAGCCGATGGTTTTTTGATCCCCCTTTTAATCCGGAGGAGTCTGCCTGGTTTACCTTTTTTCCCTGTTAACATCATGGAGTGACCAGGGGGCTCGTATTGATTCAGTACGATTTATACGGGAGCTATTTCCTCCCTTTTTGATGGTACTGGTTTATAAAACCACCGCTTCAGGCTTGGCTAAGGCCAGCTTTATGCCCAAACATGGCAGTTCAAATTTTTCTGATTGCAGGAAATATGAATTAAAGTTTTTCAAGCAAAAGCTTCAGTACTTTTGCATGAAGGCATATTCCAGGCAGAAGTTTTAACTAATCTATTACAAGGCAGCATGGTGCCCAAACAAGATCATTGTTTTTATGGAGAGATGTTACAAATAGCTCTCCAAACCGGCTTCCGGTTCAAGCCTGCTCCTCATCCTCCGCCGCTTCAGCTTCCTCGTCTCTACCCATTGGATGGAAATCAACAGTGGTCCAGTCGAGTCCCATTAAAAGCTTGGAAAACAGCCTCTTCATGGATCAGAGAAGACGGTTCAATATCAGGGGCGTAAGTGTGCTTACGGATGGGAGGGATCAGATTCTCCGCTTCAACAGTTGGGGCGGGCACTCGCTTGTTTTGATCATTATATTGCGCTTGATAATACGTCAAATCTGCCTCTTCAGCTAGCTGGCAAGCCAGAGGGTGCACTGCACGGTTTATAGCCCTTAAATCTTCTTTGTTGAATTCTGAGCCATCTTCTTTCAGGCTAGGATAGCCTTGAGCTGCTTCCACAGGATCAAAATCGGGCACCCATGCCTTTGCCCGGATTAAGGCATTGATGGCTCCGGTTTGGGCAGCGGATTTTTTCAGCTCCTCAATCCGGGCTGGAAGCATTGACAACCGGCTAAGAGTGTCCTGGATTAAGGAGGGCGCCGGGTTGTTATGAGAAGCTGCGGTGATGATCCGTTGGGCTCCGGTATACAATTGTTCCACCAAGGTGTAGGCAGCTTTCAGTTTCATCCGTACATCGTTTCCTAAGTGCCCAATACGTGTGCCTACAACAAGATTGGAATGGTCTCAAACCGGATTTATGCTACAGCAGGTTCAAATTATGGCAGATGTTAAAAGGAGCTTACCAAAGATTGTAGCAGTCATGGAGTGTATTTGCCGCTGTACGGCAGTCAATTCATCCACCACCGGTTTAAGGGCAGCTTCGGCATTTTCCGCTCGTTTGGTTAAACCGGCCTTCTCAGTGGCCCAGTCAGCCCGCTCTTTCTTGAAGCCTTCTTTCAGCCGTTCGGCCGTGCTCAAGGCGCTGGTTAATTCTTGCTTTGACTTATCTGTTTCAGCTTGCTGGGTTTTCAAGGCTTCCTGCAAATCGGCAATCCGGTCCTCCTTGATTTTCACCTCAGCCTGCATACAGACAACGTTTTAAGCTTGGCACAGGCGATCCAACAAATTGAAGTATCAACCACATAACAAAGTTATATGCCTGATACTTGGGGGCTAATGCACCTTCAATTTTTAGATATTGCTAGATTACAAAGTCCCAAGCTCAATACAAGTATTCAACTTGGCACTTGGGGGCTAATGGCTATTTGATCAAGTTATGTTCTAAGGACAGCTTTTTATTTGGAGCCCCGGTTTACTTATGCTAAGTTAGGCCGGCCCTTGAGGGTTATGCTGACGGATTTCAAAAATGTTTAGGATCAAGTCCCGGTTTGACCAAGGTCACAAACCGGCCCTTGGGGGCTACAAGGATGAATGTAATGGCAGAAAGGAAAGAAGAAATTTACCTCAAATTTATCCCTCATCATTTTGACCAAGCCAGCTTCACAGTCACGGCTAGTGTAAAGCCGGTTTAAATAGCCAGAGTAAAGATCTTGAGCACTCAGAGCGGCGTATGTCTCTAATTCAACATCCCATTTTCCTTTGTTCAAAGTGGAAAAATCCTCTTTGATGGTATGCCTGGTAAGGGTGGCAGGATTTCTGGGTTCAGAGTGGCCCACGCCGGTAATCACAACATCATCATCTTTTGACTCGCCGGTTTGTGTTGGCGCGGCCGGTTTGTCAGCAGGAGTGTGGGATTTCTCAATCTGGACAGAGCTGGCAGGCGGATCAGCAGAGGCTGGAGTATTAATAAGCCCTTCTTCAGGGATAACGTCGTCTTGCAGAGGAGGATCATTGGGGATATCTTCACAAGTAAATACTTCATGATCCGGCGCTTGGTCATGTTCTGGGGCCACATCTTCTTCAGTCGCTTTATCCAGGCGGGCCTTCTTGCTTGGTTTCGGTTTAGCCCTGAAAGAAAAACAAAAAGTCAAGGAAAAGTGTAAGCCATTGCGCAGTATACTAGAAGCATATGTTCGGTTTAACTTACCCAACAACTGTTTTCAAAGGTGGTAGCTGAGTGGCCGACGATTCACCAGACGATGAATGAGAGGTGACCTGATAATCGGAGTCGGATGGATTAAGAGGTTGACGGAAGAAACCCGCTTTAGGATTTAAATCAATAAAAAGGTCGGAGACCTCGGAGCGGCGTTTTCGAACCGGACTGTTCGGTAAACCGGCAGAAGTAACTACCTGGCCGCTGTGCCGGGTTGTGCGGCGAGCTTCGTGTTGCTGGGTCTTCATAAGAAAGTTGGGATCCAAATAAGCAAGAGGATGAGAAAATTTAACTTTCCGGTTTGCCCGGCGAGATTTTGGCAAAGGCAAGATTTCTGAATCAGAAGAGAGAATAGTTACCTCAACGAAGCCCGCATTGCTGGCCTCAGCGTCATCCTGACAAGCATCATCATCAATAAGGCGGGTAAAAAGTAAGCCAAGTGAATCAAATTCTGCCTCAAGATCCGGATTACCCACATCATCATCAATGGCTGGGTCAGATGACGCGGTGGTCTTTCTCTTACGAGCTGGTTTCTTGACAACCTTGGTCTTGGGCCGGGTTTGCCGCCCTGCCTTCTCCGTTTTGTCTTGTGAAAGCTTCTTGCTCCAAAACGGATTATCAATCTGGGTCAGCAATAATTGAAGGTCAGACAGATAAAGCAGTAACAGGTTCAATAATAGAACAGTTAAAATCTTACCGCTGGCGGTTCATTGGTGGTGCAGTAGGGAAGCAGACCGGTTTGAGCACAGAGGTGCTTCCGTTCATTCAACATCTTTTTCACAGATTCTGTGACTTCGTCGTCGAAGACTTGAATTTTGATATGTCGGAGTGGGTCATCGACACTACCAGTATACGTGCACATCAAACCGGGGCGCCGGCTCAGAGGCAGAATGCTCCATGATATCCAGCAGCGGGCAAGGTCTATTCCTGCTAAACCGTTGGCCCTAAAGGCCTGGAGCTTGGACAGTTGGGGATCATATTTAATCCTCTCCTTGGCACTCAGCCTTTGTGGAAAGGGGTGAGTGTTGCTGAGTCGTTCTGGACGGAAGCCAGGCAAGGGATTTTCATTATCAGGGGAGGTATCCTTGCAATAAAACCAAGTTGCGTTCCACTCCTTGGGGTGAGTATGGAGTTTGACGTGGGGATAGGTGATTTCCTTCCTCTTCTGAATAGCCATACCGCCCAGTTCGGTATTAGGACCATCGGTGAATTCAGTGCGGCGGTTCAGATGGAAGAGATCTCTAAACAACTCGACTGAAGGTTCCTCTTGAAGGTATGCCTCAGAAAGTACTTGAAAGTGACACAAATTGGTGACCGAGTTGGGGCCAATATCCTGTGGGCGGACCTGAAAGTTGGCTAACACATCCCGATAAAATTTAGAGCCGGGCGGTTTGAAGCCCCGAGCCATGTGATCTGCGAAGACCACGACCTCTCCTTCCTGGGGCATGGGAGGACATTCATCTCCAGGAACCCTCCAGTGAATCGTATCTTTGCTGTCCAAAGCACCGATAAGGACTAGATCGTCCAGTTGTGATTCTGTGACACGGGAGGGAACCCAGTTGCACTCGTATACTTGTTTGGCCAT
Organism: Triticum aestivum; assembly: GCF_018294505.1. Classification (NCBI taxonomy): domain Eukaryota; kingdom Viridiplantae; phylum Streptophyta; class Magnoliopsida; order Poales; family Poaceae; genus Triticum; species Triticum aestivum. Next base: position 634,631,736 of record NC_057812.1, on the reverse strand, counting down.
GACGAGATCTACAAAAAATAGGTGATCCGATTCAAGGACATGCCGGATAAAAAGGTGCTGATCTAACTACGGTAAACCGGAGGCAGTACCCATAAACCGGTTTTCTACAACGCGGCATCAGATGGATTCTGGCGGTTCAACCAGGGGACTAATGACATATATACCGGTTTAGCAATTTTTTCTCTATGGTGAAGTTAAACTGCCTGGCTTAAGCATCGGAAGCAATTGAAGCTATGGATAACTAGTTATGCAGAAACAAGTTTCACAAAATCGTGTTACAGCCGCGGATCTACAGCAAGCTCACAAAAGCAGGAGATATTTCGAAGACTAAGGCGGAAACAGAAGTGAACCATTGAGCGGATATGTGCGGGAGATCTATGAGCTTGGATGAGAAATAGCAAGCGGATGCTAAAGGGATCGCTATTAAGCACAGCAAGAGTTCACAGATGCATTCAAGGTCAGAGAACAGCTATGAATGCGTGATGAACATAGCAAGAACATGGAACCCTAAGAACAGATCTAGGTTAAGAAGGAGAGAGAACTTACCGGGAACGGAGAAGATGCGGAAAGATGCCGCAACACTCTGGTACGTTCAGGTTGATGCAGCGGCCCGAGATGAGGCAGAAGTTGACGGCGGTGGCGGAGCTCCAGAGGCCGGCGACGTGAGGAAGAAGAAGAAGAAAGGGCGAAGGGGAAAGAAAGGAAATGACCCTTCGGTCTTATTTATAAGGCAACCGAGCTAGGTCAAGCGCGCGGATCCAGGAGCTGTCATTAAGAGGGCGTTATAAATTTCATGATGACGTCATGCCGGTTTACAGTAATCAAAACTGATGACGTCATGCCGGTTTACAGCAACCAAAAATGATGACGACGTGGAGATTTGCCAATTAACAGAAGATATTCAAGACGCAAGATGGTGTGAAGGATTGACATGAACCAGTTCAAATCAATCTGGGGCCTAATGTTGGGGATATTACCACTAGGCGTAAACCGGCCTACTTGGGCCGGGTTAACTTCATTAGTGGTATAAACAGATGAAGGCCCAAGGCCTGTAGTCGGTTAGAACATGTAGCCGTAAACCGGCCTGATGTATGACTTGTATTGTAAGTTAGGAATAGAGAGATACCAACCGGAATACGAGTATGAACCGGTTAGGGACTCTATGGACCGACGGGCGTCACCCGTGTATATAAGGGGACGACCCGGCGGCGGTTCAGGACAACAACAACTCGAGCCTAGGCAAAGCTTGTCTGCTCCCTAGCCATCGAGACCACATCAATTCCATCACAACTAGACGTAGGCTTTTACCTTCATTGAAGGGGCCGAACTAGTATAAACCCTTGTGTCTTTGTGTCCGCTTTAACCCCTTCAAGTAAACCCGTAGCGATGGCATCACGACTAAGTCCTTTTTCTAGGACATCTGCCGTGACAAATCCACGACAGTAACTGTGCCTGCTCCCTTATTGGAAAGTAGTACATCACAGAAAACTGTTTCTGCGACACCTACACCAATAAGTGAGGAAGTTAATGATAATGATCATGAAACTTCAGAACAAGAAACTACTGAACCTCGTAGATCAACCAGAGTGAGATCCGCGCCAGAGTGGTACGGTAATCCAGTTCTGGAAATCATGCTACTAGATCATGATGAACCTACGAACTATGAAGAAGCGATGGTGAGCCCAGATTCCGCAAAGTGGCTTGAAGCCATGAAATCTGAGATGGGATCCATGTATGAGAGCAAAGTATGGACTTTGGTTGACTTGCCTGATGATCGGGAAGCAATTGAGAATGAATGGATCTTCAAGAAGAAGACTGACGCTGACGGTAATATTACTGTCTACAAAGCTCGACTTATCGCAAAAGGTTTTCGACAAGTTCAAGGGGTTGACTACGATGAGACCTTCTCACCCATAGCGATGCTTAAGTCTGCCCGAATCATGTTAGCAATTGCCGCATTTTATGATTATGAAATTTGGCAGATGGATGTCAAAACTGCATTCCTGAATGGTTTTCTGGAAGAAGAGTTGTATATGATGCAACCGGAAGGTTTTGTCGATCCAAAGGGAGCTAACAAAGTGTGCAAGCTCCAACGATCCATTTATGGACTGGTGCAAGCCTATCGGAGTTGGAATAAATGCTTTGATGAGTTTATCAAAGCATATAGTTTTATACAGACTTGCGGTGAAGCCTGTATTTACAAGAAAGTGAGTGGGAGCACTACAGCATTTCTGATAAGTATATGTGAATGACATATTGTTGATCGGAAATAATGTAGAATTATTCTGTAAAGCATAAAGGAGTGTTTGAAAGGAGTTTTTCAAAGAAAGACTTCGGTGAAGATGCTTACATATTGAGCTTCAAGATCTATAGAGATAGATCAAGACGCTTGATAAGTTTTTTCAAAGAGTACATACCTTGACAAGATTTTGAAGTAGTTCAAAATGGAGCAGTCAAAGAAAGAGTTCTTGCCTGTATTACAAGGTGTGAAGTTGAGTAAGACTCAAAGCCCGACCACGGCAGAAGATAGAAAGAGAATGAAAGTCATTCCCTATGCCTTGCCCATAGGTTCTATAAAGGATGTCATGCTGTATACCAGATCTATTATATACCCTGCACTGATTTGGCAAGGGAGTACAATAGTGATCTAGGAGTAGATCACTGGACAGCGGTCAGAATTATCCTTAGTGAAATAAGGGTATGTTTCTCGATTATGGACGTGACAAAAAGGTTCGTCGTAAAGGGTTACGTCGATGCAAGTTTTTGACACCAATCTAGATGACTCCAAGTCTCGGTCTAGATACATATTGAAAGTGGGAGCAATTAGCTAGAGTAGCTCCATGCAGAGCATTGTTGACACAGAAATTTGCAAAATACATGTGGATCTGAATGTGGCAGACCCGTTGACTAAAATTCTCTCACAAGAAAAACATGATCACTTTTTGGGTGTTAATCACATAGCGATGTGAACTAGATTACTGACTCTAGTAAACCCTTTGAGTGTTGGTCACATGACGATGTGAACTATGGGTGTTAATCACATGGTGATGTGAACTAATGCTGTTAAATCACATGGCGATGTGAACTAGATTATTGATTCTAGTGCAAGTGGGAGACTGAAGGAAATATGCCCTAGAGGCAATAATAAAGTTATTATTTATTTCTTTATATCATGATAAATGTTTATTATTCATGCTAGAATTGTATTAACCGGAAACATAATACATGTGTGAATACATAGACAAACAGAGTGTCACTAGTATGCCTCTACTTGACTAGCTCGTTAATCAAAGATGGTTATGTTTCCTAACCATGGACAAAGAGTTGTTATTTGATTAATGGGATCACATCATTAGTTGAATGATCTGATTGACATGACCCATTCCATTAGCTTAGCACCCGATCGTTTAGTATGTTGCTATTGCTTTCTTCATGACTTATACATGTTCCTATGACTATGAGATTATGCAACTCCTGTTTGCCGGAGGAACACTTTGTGTGCTACCAAACGTCACAACGTAAATGGGTGATTATAAAGGAGCTCTACAGGTGTCTCCAATGGTAGATGTTGGGTTGGCGTATTTCGAGATTAGGATTTGTCACTCCGAATGTCGGAGAAGTATCTCTGGGCCCTCTCGGTAATGCACATCACATAAGCCTTGCAAGCATTACAACTAATGAGTTAGTTGCGGGATGATGTATTACGGAACGAGTAAAGAGACTTGCCAGTAACGAGATTGAACTAGGTATTGGATACCGACGATCGAATCTCGGGCAAGTAACATACCGATGACAAAGGGGACAACGTATGTTGTTATGCGGTCTGACCGATAAAGATCTTCGTAGAATATGTAGGAGCCAATATGGACATCCAGGTCCCGCTATTGGTTATTGACCGGAGATGTGTCTCGGTCATGTCTACATTGTTCTTGAACCGTAGGGTCCGCACGCTTAACGTTACGATGACAGTTATTATGAGTTTATGCATTTTGATGTACCGAAGGTTGTTTGGAGTCCTGGATGTGATCACGGACATGACGAGGAGTCTCGAAATGGTCGAGACATAAAGATTGATATATTGGAAGCCTATGTTTGGACATCGGAAGTGTTCCGGGTGAAATCGGGATTTTACCGGAGTACCGGGAGGTTACCTGAACCCCCGGGAACCATATGGGCCTTAGTGGGCCTTAGTGGAAAGGTGAAAGGGGCAGCCCAAGGTGGCTGCGCTCCTCCCCCCTTCCCCTAGTCCTATTAGGACTAGGAGAGGTGGCCGGCCCCCCTTCTCTCTCCCCCCACTTGAGGATTCCTATTCCAACTAGGATTGGGGAGGGGAGTCCTACTCCCGGTAGGAGTAGGACTCCTCCTGGCGCGCCCCAAGGCTGGCTGCACCTCTCCCCCCTTGCTCCTTTATATACAGGGGCAGGGGGCACCTCTAGACACACAAGTTGATCCTTGAGATCGTTCCTTAGCCGTGTGCGGTGCCCCCTGCCACCATATTCCACCTCGATCATATTGTAGCGGTGCTTAGGCGAAGCCCTGCGACAGTGGAACATCAAGATCATCACCACGCCGTCGTGCTGACAGAACTCTTCCTCGACGCTTTGCTGGATCGGAGCCCGAGGATCATCATCGAGCTGTACATGTGCTAATAACTCGGAGGTGCCGGAGTAACGGTGCTTGGATCGGTCGGATCGGGAAGACGTACGACTACTTCCTCTACGTTGTGTGATCGCTTCCACAGTCGGTCTGCGTGGGTACGTAGACAACACTCTCCCCTCTCGTTGTTGTGTATCACCATGATCTTGCGTGTGCGTAGGAATTTTTTTGAAATTACTATGTTCCCCAACATGAGCTATACCAGTTGATGATCACGTTCCCGAGGAGATAGAGATGTCATATGACAAAGATTATCCTAAAGTTGAGAAAGGGTCAATCTTACCAACAATGATAGATTGTAGGAGGGCTGTGAGGCAATGGACAATTAATGAAGAATTTAACCTCGGAACTCATAGAGCTAATAAGAGTATGCGTATGGCACATTGTATGGCCGAGGATTGTCCATGGAAAATAACATGTCGTTTGATGGCTGATAAGACAAAGACCAGGGTACCAACATAATTTACTATATTCAGTTTTTTCTGTTTATTTTGTATTATGGTAGCATTATCTTATTGTAGCGACACTAACAACTTTGTTCTATATGCAGGTTAACAAGATAGGGCCGGCGCACACATGTGTTTCAAGTAGCAGACTAGATTCAGCAATGGCCTCATAGGATTGGGTTCGAGAAAGGTCTAAGAAAATTTTGAGGAAAACTCCAAACATTGGTTGCAAGGATTTACAAGAGAAGTTGGAGGAAGACTGGAATGTAACCACTGGCTATGACACTGTATGGAAGGGGAGAGAAAGAGCAAATGATGAGATCTATGGGTCTTGGGGTAGTAGTTTCCGATACCTATTCAATTTTAAAGCAGAGATGGAACTGAGATCTCCCGAAAGCATTGTTGAGGTCGATACTGAACTAACGGATGGTAAGGTTTACTTCCACAGATTCTTTATGGCACTTAAGCCTTGTGTAGACGGATTCCATGCAGGATGTAGGCCTTATCTGAGCATAGACTCAACTACATTAAATGGAAAGTGGAATGGTCATTTAGCTGCATGTACCGCTTTAGATGGTCATAATTGGATGTTTCCTCTTGCATTTTGTTTTATTGAGGTTGAAGATGAAGATAATTGGACATGGTTCATGACACACTTGCATAGAGCATTAGGACCAATTTCAAAGCTTGCTATATGTACCGATGCATGCAAAGGCTTAGAAAATGCAGTTAAGAAAGTTTTCCCTCAGGGAGAACAAAGGGAGTGTTTCAGGCATTTGATGCAGAATTTTTCAAAAAGATATCGTGGTGACATAGTTGGACGCATGTGGGGTGCAGCCAAGACACATAGACCCTCAATGTTTGAGTACCATTTCTCCAAGGTTCTAGAATCTAGCCAAACCGTGGGCAAGTATTTGCAAGATTACCATAATGTGAAGTGGATGAGGTCTAGTTTTGACACCGAGATCAAGTGTGATTACATTCATAACAACCTTGCGGAGAGCTTCAACAATTGGATTAAAGGAATCAAAGATCTTCCTGTTGATGGGTTGGCTGACACACTTAACGGAAAGATAATGAAATTGCTCGAGAAGAGGAGAAAGATTGGGGAGAATCTATAAGGACGGATACTGCCAGCAGTTGTACAACAAGTGAATAATAGAACAAGAGGACTTGGGCACTTGAAAGTTACCAGATCAAGTAATTGGAAGTGTGAGGTGAGGGACATCAACAAAGACAATTTGAGGCATGTGGTTAACATAGAACAAAGTGAGTGCACGTTCCTCGAGTGGCAGCACACAGGCAAACCGTGTGAACATGCACTTGCTTTCTTGATTGGAAAAAGGAACGTGAAGATGGAAGATTATCTTCATGAATACTGCTCTCTAGAAATGTTTAGGGCAGCTTATAGGGGGGTTGTTGAGCCTCCTACAGACCGGTCACAATGGCCTAATGTTAAATTAGACTTTCTATTACATGCACCACTCCCCAAAAGTTCAGTTGGAAGAAAAAGGAAGCTGAGATTGAGAAGTTGCCTTGAAAAGGGAGGGGGGAATTATAAAAAGAAACCACCACCGAAAGGTCAATTAGAAAGCCAAAACAGGTGCAAGAAGTGTAAGCAATTGGGACATAGGCAAGCTGGTTGTCCGACTAATGGAGTGAAGAAAAGGTAATTTATATTGATTCATATTTGCTCTACTGTTTTCTTTGTAACATTGGTTGAATTTGTTGACAGGAACCCCAAATCTAGAAAGATAAAGCCAAACACCGAAAATGATGTTGAATGTACAATTCCAGGAGATGTCCTGCAAGGCAGCCCTCGTCCTGTCACAAGGAGGTAAAAATTAATGCTTTTCTTCAACTTCTCTAATGGACATGATATTTTTTTTCTCAAACAATGCATATTGTGTAGTCAATCATCTCTTTGTAGCCCTCTTGGAGGGATGTCTCGACACGCTAGCCCTCGCCCTATGACGAGGAGGTAACACTGTTCTGCTTCTCTTATCTCTACAAATGTGGCATGTTTTTATATATAATAAATAATGCATTTTTGTGCAGTCAATCTTCTCTTGGTAGCCCTAATGGAGGGATGTCGCCGTTGGTTGTCCCACATGCTAGCCCTCGCCCAATGATGAGGAGGTAACATCGTTTTGCTTCTCTTATTTGTACAAATGTGGCATGTTTTATATATAATAAATAGTGCATTTTTGTGCAGTCAATCTTCTCTTGGTAGCCCTAATGGACGGATGTCACCGTTGGTTGTCCCACACGCTAGCCCTCGCCCAATGACGAGAAGGTAACATTTTTTGTTGCTTGTCTTATCTTTACAAATGTGGAGTGTTTTTATATATATTATGAACAATGTCTTTTTTGCAGTCAATCATCTTTTGGTACCCCTCTTGGAGAGACATCTTCATTGCCTGTCATACAAGGCAGCCCTAGTCCAATCACAAGAAGGTGACGAAAATTGATGTTTTTCTTCAACTGTTGTTGTTTGTAGGCTACTTCCTTCATGAATGAAATTGTTGTATTATGCAGGCAACTTTCTATGGAAACAGAGACTCCCACTTCTCCACCAAATGTTGGTGTGAGGCCCGCAAAGAAGCTTACGCCGAAGAGGAGAAAAAGAGTGTAGAATGCCATTTTGTGATCATGTAGTGTGTAGTAGTCATCTTTACGAAATTGATGCTACTTCGCGTAGTCGATGCTTTTGGATTGAATTTACCCTTTCACTGTCTCTGGGATATTGTCGTGTGCGTAGTCAGTTGACGACTCACTTTATGCTTCTGGATGCAACTTGTGAGACAAATACTCACCTTATGCTTTAAATCTGAAACTCATGCATATTCATTCTGGATTGTCAAGTCTATGAGCACATCTGCACCTTATTCTGTAGTATTCATTCTGGATTGTCACCTTATGCTTTAATTTTTGTGACATGTCAAGTGGTACAGAAATAAAGAGAGGTCATGCCAAATTTTTTGATGAAAATGCTGATGAAATTTCACTTATATCCATGTCAACAAGGCTATATATCAATACACGTTACAACCATTGAAGCTGAATTTTGTTTGCATCCATAGGAAGATATCCATATCCAGCTGTGAGTGCTATATCATCTTCAGGCAACACTATTGCAGCAGCGAGCAGCCACAGGCAAGCACAGCAGCGAACAGCTACAGCCTCCAGCCAGCAAACGCACGCTACGGCCACGAAGCGACTTGGACTGCCACACGCTGCAGGGGGGCTAGAAGTGGCGGCGCCATTCTTCTCCCGCACGGTGAGGAAGCAACCGGAGTGCGGCGTACGGCGGCGCCCTTCTTCTCCGGCACGGCGGGGAGCGGTCAAAGGGCGGCGAACGGTGGCGCCTCCGCCACAGGAACGGGCGGCGCGGGATAGGAGGCGCGACGAGGTCACGGCGCTCGGGGAGGAACCACGGCGAGATGGCGGCTGGCTGTTTTGTGTTTTGTTCCTCTGTTTCGATGTTCTCCTGGTTCTGAATCATCTCGTCTCCGATCGAAACTGTTGACCGGGCAGAAAAGACCAAAGGGCAAAATCATCCACAATATTATGATGTATAGGCCCATACTAGAAAATTGAGAAAAAAAATCAGTTTGTGCTATTTTATCCAGCCATGGAGAAAAAGTGTGTCATTTAATCAAACAAAAAAAAGTGTGCTATTTTATCAAAGTGCGAGGAAAGACGTGCTATTTTATCAAATTGCTCGCACGCGGGGGGAGCAGGCAAGTGTCGTCCTTCCCGCCGCCGATTTTTTTATTAACAGTAAATAATAATTCTGTAATTCTGAAACTGGTAAAAGGCCCATGGAGATTGTAAAAATAAGAAGGACACCAAGAATAACAGCGTCCAGGGTGGACTCTGTTGCTAACAGCGTCCAAGTCTGGACGCTAGTATCGACCGCGTCCAATCATGTCGTTCCATTGGTGCTATGATTAGGCTCAGTTGAGTTGTTTTGCACTTATAGATAGAGGTTTCGTGACTTATAAAACCTAATACGCATGCCGCCATCGCTCCTTACCTCGCAGGGTTGTAAGCAAGCTCTAGTGCGGGCATCACCAATCATCACAGGAGCAACATCGTCTCACTAGCCGCTCGTCATTAGGATCATTCACTCGCCCTATGGATGGCGCATGTGAGTTGTTCCAAGTACTCGTTGCATCTTCTTTGTTTGCTATTCTGTATAATTTATCCAGTGGTTACAACAGGGGCGGAGACAGGACCCAAGCCCCCAGGGGCTGGGCCCGGGGCATGAGGTCCAACTTCTTTGGTGATTGTAGCGATACCAGAGACGTGAGACCCAAATCTAGGAGTATTGCCTGAAGGTGGCCCCGGACGTGCTGCCGGCCTGGCTCCGCCCCTGGTTACAAGGGTACATTGTATAGATGACTTGGTTGTTACTCTTGGGTAATATAATTGGTAATTGGCTAGTTTATGAGAATAGATAAGTCGACCTTGAGTCCGCGGGCGCGCTTTTGCCTCTACATGCTGGTGCACCGCTGCCAATAATTCTGGGAGCATGGCATGTCGGCATCGTAGCTCAATGTGAACCTATCGTAAGGGTGCCGCCTCAACCTCAATAGGGTTCCGGTGCAGGCCCTGCCGGCCTCAGGCCACGCGTAGCTGACGAAGATCCACCGCCACCCGTGCTCTACTACCGCTGACCTTCGCCACGCCCCAACATACACGGTGGATTCGCCAAAGGGGGATGCGTGGTTTGCCGCCGAGAACGACCAACGTTGTCGGTAGTGCTTCGAGTGAGCGTTCGATGCACAGCGCGCACTCGCCGCGCCACCACCACTGCCGGTCGTGGCAGGCAGAGCAGCAGCTGGCAGCCTTTCAACAGGCGTTTCCATGGATGGTGGCGCCAATCTACATCAACCTGACCAAGGAGGAGGAGGACAACGACGACGCTGTCTAGACCTACTGCCCACAGCTGACTGTTTTATAGTTTTCATTTATTTTTTAGATTTAATTAATAAAAATAGGACTTCTATTGGCTGTTTTATTTTTTAAAATTTCCAAAAGCTTGCGTAAGTGTGAAATGCTTCCGACCGTGTTGGACGCACCCGGCGTCCACCTAACCAACCCAAAATAAACAAAGAGTAAAGCAAATCCGTGTCAGTTTGGGTCGCCTTGGAGTTTCCTTCAAGTTTAACACATGAAACGCTGCAAACCATAGCGTCCAGGTGTGGACGTGGTTCGCAATAGCGACCAGGCCTGGACGCTACTAATCATTGCGTCCTTCCTATTTTTCAAAATTTCAACTTATCGTTACTAGTTTCGAAATTACTGAATTATTATTTATTATTAATAAAAAAATCCGCCGCACGCTGAGATGCCAATCCTCCGCCCGATTCTTCGTCTCCTCCGACGACCTGGCGTCGCCATCTCTTATGATCGAATGCGCCGCCTCTCCTCTGCCTCGCCGATATCTCCTCTCTTTCATGGCCTCTGCTCCGCCTTGCCGGGCGCCAACAGCGCATGCACGACGAGGTTTCCCTCTCATGGTGGCTTCCAATCCAGCTGTCCGTCGTGTCTTTGCTGATGGATTTTCTCCTGGATTTCGGAGCATGGCCAGCACGAGCGGATTCAAAGCTGACGAGTCTGGTAATCCAGGCAAGGGATTGCTCATCTCTTCTACCAACGATCACTCTGCCATCACCCAAGGCATGGAGAACGCAGAGACGAGTGGCACAACCTTGGAGGTTACAGATATTGTAGCCGGCAAACATGATGCATTGGCAAAACCTGTGGACGTCTATGGTTGTGAGGAAATTGGAAGGAGCACAACCAATGATAGGAAGAGGGCTGGCAAAAAAAAAATCGTGTGATTCCCATGGAAATACTTCCAGAAAGCAGGCACCATGATGGTTCTGTGTTCAGGGGCACTCATTTGTGGAACGGAGATGCTAAAAATCAGTTGACTGAGACTTCTCAGTCGACAGTCTGGCCGTTCGATATTTGTCGCTTCAAGATTCATGTTCGTACAGTGTCTTGTATCAATTCGGCCTGTTAAGATGCGACCAGCCCAGTTCCTTTTTGCTTTTTTTGCCGCAAAAGGCTACGCGCAGCTGGCCAGCGGCTGGATGGCCTTTTCCGTTGTTTTGCTTTTGTCTACCACAAGCAGGAAACTTGCTAGCGCAGCCCACTCTCGTATATACCTGTACTTTCTTTTTTATTTTTATTTCCCTTTTCTTTTTTAGTGTATATAATCATCAATTTTTTTTATTAAAATGGTTTACTTGTAATTTCTTTTTATCTTTTGGCAATAGGAACATCTAAATTTTGTAGAACAGACTTTTTTTACATGCATGAAGGATTTTACGCTCGCTTGTTGATGTCTTCTGTACATGAATTTTTTGTTTATTTGTATGTTGCCTGTTCTTTTTTGTACATGGGTTCTTTGTTTATTTGTATGTTACCTGTTCTTTTTTGTAATTTTTTTTGTTTCATTCATGTATTACCCAGCAATATATTTTCGTAATGTTGATATGCCCTATTTTTCGTACGTCAGGTTGACAGGAAAACTTTTGCCTTTCTTTTTATTTGTCACAAAAACTCTTGTTCCCCTTGCGTACAACTAGAATTATCGGAATCCAAGCAACTACAAGGGTGCAACACGTATGCAATTGCCTGCATCAAAAACTACGTGCAACTCAAGGAGTAAAACGTGTCCGCAACTGTGACGAGACTTGTTTGGCGATGAGATCGAAACACGCATAATATGGGGAATTTTATTATTTAACTTTATTTTATTTTATAGTTTTTGTACTTTCTTTTTCCCATCCACATGGAAGTCGACATCCAGTGGGATATTCATTTTTTTTGTTTTTCATGCAATTTGCCCCGTCGATGAGGTGTTTCTTTCTTTCTTTTTATTGCTCTTTTCAAACCTTTTTCTTGCTACATTTTTTATTCATTTTTTATTAAATAAACGTTTCACTTTTGAAAATTGGAAATGTCACCATCTGGTTGCACAATCGGCCCCTACTGTTGCTACATGTCTTCAACATGATGGTAACTCAGTGGTGTTTTTGTTGGGGAGGGAGTAGCTAGCAAGGGTCACCCCTAAGTACAGCTGCACATCTTCAACGCGATTGCAACTCTTTGGTGTTTTATTGGAACATGTGGTAGTTGCATGTCTATCACTAGGCACACAACTCCAAGTGTCCGCCAACTACAACTCTATGATGTTCCATCAGGAGGACAGTTGCATGCTTGGAACTAGCATGCAATTGCAAGTGTCTTGTCCTGACTGCAACTGCAAGTCTTCAACGCAATTGCAACTCTATATTGTTTTGTCGGGGAGAGACAATTGCATGTCTGATACTAGCCATGCAACTGCAAGTATCGCACCGTAATG